>NW_020874372.1:0-12472 GCF_003935025.1 Abrus precatorius | reverse complement strand
TTTTGGTCTCTTTTGGTCCCCTTTGCTTACCGGCAAAGGAAGACGTGCGAAACTCGTCTCAGGCCAACTGAAACTCCCTTGAATACATACTAGGACTAAAGGAAGGCTTTCTCACCACTTCTCCCTTTTGGCACTTTCTGGCGCTTTTGGACCCAAGTTCCAGTTTTGGTCTCTTTTGGTCCCTTTTGCTTACCGGCAAAGGAAGACGTGCGAAACTCGTCTCAGGCCACTGAAACTCCTTGAATATCACTCCTAGGACTCAAAGGAAGGCTTTCTCACCACCTTCTCCCTTTTGGCACTTTCTGGCGCTTTTGGACCAAGTTCCAGTTTTGGTCTCTTTTGGTCCCCTTTTGCTTACCGGCAAAGGAAGACGTGCGAAACTCGTCTCAGGCCACTGAAACTCCTTGAATATCACTCCTAGGACTCAAAGGAAGGCTTTCTCACCACCTTCTCCCCTTTTGGCACTTTCTGGCGCTTTTGGACCCAAGTTCCAGTTTTGGTCTCTTTTGGTCCCCTTTTGCTTACCGGCAAAGGAAGACGTGCGAAACTCGTCTCAGGCCACTGAAACTCCTTGAATATCACTCCTAGGACTCAAAGGAAGGCTTTCTCACCACCTTCTCCCCTTTTGGCACTTTCTGGCGCTTTTGGACCCAAGTTCCAGTTTTGGTCTCTTTTGGTCCCCTTTTGCTTACCGGCAAAGGAAGACGTGCGAAACTCGTCTCAGGCCACTGAAACTCCTTGAATATCACTCCTAGGACTCAAAGGAAGGCTTTCTCACCACCTTCTCCCCTTTTGGCACTTTCTGGCGCTTTTGGACCCAAGTTCCAGTTTTGGTCTCTTTTGGTCCCCTTTTGCTTACCGGCAAAGGAAGACGTGCGAAACTCGTCTCAGGCCACTGAAACTCCTTGAATATCACTCCTAGGACTCAAAGGAAGGCTTTCTCACCACCTTCTCCCCTTTTGGCACTTTCTGGCGCTTTTGGACCCAAGTTCCAGTTTTGGTCTCTTTTGGTCCCCTTTTGCTTACCGGCAAAGGAAGACGTGCGAAACTCGTCTCAGGCCACTGAAACTCCTTGAATATCACTCCTAGGACTCAAAGGAAGGCTTTCTCACCACCTTCTCCCCTTTTGGCACTTTCTGGCGCTTTTGGACCCAAGTTCCAGTTTTGGTCTCTTTTGGTCCCCTTTTGCTTACCGGCAAAGGAAGACGTGCGAAACTCGTCTCAGGCCACTGAAACTCCTTGAATATCACTCCTAGGACTCAAAGGAAGGCTTTCTCACCACCTTCTCCCTTTTGGCACTTTCTGGCGCTTTTGGACCCAAGTTCCAGTTTTGGTCTCTTTTGGTCCCCTTTTGCTTACCGGCAAAGGAAGACGTGCGAAACTCGTCTCAGGCCACTGAAACTCCTTGAATATCACTCCTAGGACTCAAAGGAAGGCTTTCTCACCACCTTCTCCCCTTTTGGCACTTTCTGGGCTTTTGGACCCAAGTTCCAGTTTTGGTCTCTTTTGGTCCCTTTTGCTTACCGGCAAAGGAAGACGTGCGAAACTCGTCTCAGGCCACTGAAACTCCTTGAATATCACTCCTAGGACTCAAAGGAAGGCTTTCTCACCACCTTCTCCCTTTTGGCACTTTCTGGCGCTTTTGGACCCAAGTTCCAGTTTTGGTCTCTTTTGGTCCCCTTTTGCTTACCGGCAAAGGAAGACGTGCGAAACTCGTCTCAGGCCACTGAAACTCCTTGAATATCACTCCTAGGACTCAAAGGAAGGCTTTCTCACCACCTTCTCCCTTTTGGCACTTTCTGGCGCTTTTGGACCCAAGTTCCAGTTTTGGTCTCTTTTGGTCCCCTTTTGCTTACCGGCAAAGGAAGACGTGCGAAACTCGTCTCAGGCCACTGAAACTCCTTGAATATCACTCCTAGGACTCAAAGGAAGGCTTTCTCACCACCTTCTCCCCTTTTGGCACTTTCTGGCGCTTTTGGACCCAAGTTCCAGTTTTGGTCTCTTTTGGTCCCCTTTTGCTTACCGGCAAAGGAAGACGTGCGAAACTCGTCTCAGGCCACTGAAACTCCTTGAATATCACTCCTAGGACTCAAAGGAAGGCTTTCTCACCACCTTCTCCCCTTTTGGCACTTTCTGGCGCTTTTGGACCCAAGTTCCAGTTTTGGTCTCTTTTGGTCCCCTTTTGCTTACCGGCAAAGGAAGACGTGCGAAACTCGTCTCAGGCCACTGAAACTCCTTGAATATCACTCCTAGGACTCAAAGGAAGGCTTTCTCACCACCTTCTCCCTTTTGGCACTTTCTGGCGCTTTTGGACCCAAGTTCCAGTTTTGGTCTCTTTTGGTCCCCTTTTGCTTACCGGCAAAGGAAGACGTGCGAAACTCGTCTCAGGCCACTGAAACTCCTTGAATATCACTCTAGGACTCAAAGGAAGGCTTTCTCACCACCTTCTCCCTTTTGGCACTTTCTGGCGCTTTTGGACCCAAGTTCCAGTTTTGGTCTCTTTTGGTCCCCTTTTGCTTACCGGCAAAGGAAGACGTGCGAAACTCGTCTCAGGCCACTGAAACTCCTTGAATATCACTCCTAGGACTCAAAGGAAGGCTTTCTCACCACCTTCTCCCTTTTGGCACTTTCTGGCGCTTTTGGACCCAAGTTCCAGTTTTGGTCTCTTTTGGTCCCCTTTTGCTTACCGGCAAAGGAAGACGTGCGAAACTCGTCTCAGGCCACTGAAACTCCTTGAATATCACTCCTAGGACTCAAAGGAAGGCTTTCTCACCACCTTCTCCCTTTTGGCACTTTCTGGCGCTTTTGGACCCAAGTTCCAGTTTTGGTCTCTTTTGGTCCCCTTTTGCTTACCGGCAAAGGAAGACGTGCGAAACTCGTCTCAGGCCACTGAAACTCCTTGAATATCACTCCTAGGACTCAAAGGAAGGCTTTCTCACCACCTTCTCCCCTTTTGGCACTTTCTGGCGCTTTTGGACCCAAGTTCCAGTTTTGGTCTCTTTTGGTCCCCTTTTGCTTACCGGCAAAGGAAGACGTGCGAAACTCGTCTCAGGCCACTGAAACTCCTTGAATATCACTCCTAGGACTCAAAGGAAGGCTTTCTCACCACCTTCTCCCTTTTGGCACTTTCTGGCGCTTTTGGACCCAAGTTCCAGTTTTGGTCTCTTTTGGTCCCCTTTTGCTTACCGGCAAAGGAAGACGTGCGAAACTCGTCTCAGGCCACTGAAACTCCTTGAATATCACTCCTAGGACTCAAAGGAAGGCTTTCTCACCACCTTCTCCCTTTTGGCACTTTCTGGCGCTTTTGGACCCAAGTTCCAGTTTTGGTCTCTTTTGGTCCCCTTTTGCTTACCGGCAAAGGAAGACGTGCGAAACTCGTCTCAGGCCACTGAAACTCCTTGAATATCACTCCTAGGACTCAAAGGAAGGCTTTCTCACCACCTTCTCCCTTTTGGCACTTTCTGGCGCTTTTGGACCCAAGTTCCAGTTTTGGTCTCTTTTGGTCCCCTTTTGCTTACCGGCAAAGGAAGACGTGCGAAACTCGTCTCAGGCCACTGAAACTCCTTGAATATCACTCCTAGGACTCAAAGGAAGGCTTTCTCACCACCTTCTCCCCTTTTGGCACTTTCTGGCGCTTTTGGACCCAAGTTCCAGTTTTGGTCTCTTTTGGTCCCCTTTTGCTTACCGGCAAAGGAAGACGTGCGAAACTCGTCTCAGGCCACTGAAACTCCTTGAATATCACTCCTAGGACTCAAAGGAAGGCTTTCTCACCACCTTCTCCCCTTTTGGCACTTTCTGGCGCTTTTGGACCCAAGTTCCAGTTTTGGTCTCTTTTGGTCCCCTTTTGCTTACCGGCAAAGGAAGACGTGCGAAACTCGTCTCAGGCCACTGAAACTCCTTGAATATCACTCCTAGGACTCAAAGGAAGGCTTTCTCACCACCTTCTCCCCTTTTGGCACTTTCTGGCGCTTTTGGACCCAAGTTCCAGTTTTGGTCTCTTTTGGTCCCCTTTTGCTTACCGGCAAAGGAAGACGTGCGAAACTCGTCTCAGGCCACTGAAACTCCTTGAATATCACTCCTAGGACTCAAAGGAAGGCTTTCTCACCACCTTCTCCCCTTTTGGCACTTTCTGGCGCTTTTGGACCCAAGTTCCAGTTTTGGTCTCTTTTGGTCCCCTTTTGCTTACCGGCAAAGGAAGACGTGCGAAACTCGTCTCAGGCCACTGAAACTCCTTGAATATCACTCCTAGGACTCAAAGGAAGGCTTTCTCACCACCTTCTCCCCTTTTGGCACTTTCTGGCGCTTTTGGACCCAAGTTCCAGTTTTGGTCTCTTTTGGTCCCCTTTTGCTTACCGGCAAAGGAAGACGTGCGAAACTCGTCTCAGGCCACTGAAACTCCTTGAATATCACTCCTAGGACTCAAAGGAAGGCTTTCTCACCACCTTCTCCCCTTTTGGCACTTTCTGGCGCTTTTGGACCCAAGTTCCAGTTTTGGTCTCTTTTGGTCCCCTTTTGCTTACCGGCAAAGGAAGACGTGCGAAACTCGTCTCAGGCCACTGAAACTCCTTGAATATCACTCCTAGGACTCAAAGGAAGGCTTTCTCACCACCTTCTCCCCTTTTGGCACTTTCTGGCGCTTTTGGACCCAAGTTCCAGTTTTGGTCTCTTTTGGTCCCCTTTTGCTTACCGGCAAAGGAAGACGTGCGAAACTCGTCTCAGGCCACTGAAACTCCTTGAATATCACTCCTAGGACTCAAAGGAAGGCTTTCTCACCACCTTCTCCCTTTTGGCACTTTCTGGCGCTTTTGGACCCAAGTTCCAGTTTTGGTCTCTTTTGGTCCCCTTTTGCTTACCGGCAAAGGAAGACGTGCGAAACTCGTCTCAGGCCACTGAAACTCCTTGAATATCACTCCTAGGACTCAAAGGAAGGCTTTCTCACCACCTTCTCCCCTTTTGGCACTTTCTGGCGCTTTTGGACCCAAGTTCCAGTTTTGGTCTCTTTTGGTCCCCTTTTGCTTACCGGCAAAGGAAGACGTGCGAAACTCGTCTCAGGCCACTGAAACTCCTTGAATATCACTCCTAGGACTCAAAGGAAGGCTTTCTCACCACCTTCTCCCCTTTTGGCACTTTCTGGCGCTTTTGGACCCAAGTTCCAGTTTTGGTCTCTTTTGGTCCCCTTTTGCTTACCGGCAAAGGAAGACGTGCGAAACTCGTCTCAGGCCACTGAAACTCCTTGAATATCACTCCTAGGACTCAAAGGAAGGCTTTCTCACCACCTTCTCCCCTTTTGGCACTTTCTGGCGCTTTTGGACCCAAGTTCCAGTTTTGGTCTCTTTTGGTCCCCTTTTGCTTACCGGCAAAGGAAGACGTGCGAAACTCGTCTCAGGCCACTGAAACTCCTTGAATATCACTCCTAGGACTCAAAGGAAGGCTTTCTCACCACCTTCTCCCCTTTTGGCACTTTCTGGCGCTTTTGGACCCAAGTTCCAGTTTTGGTCTCTTTTGGTCCCCTTTTGCTTACCGGCAAAGGAAGACGTGCGAAACTCGTCTCAGGCCACTGAAACTCCTTGAATATCACTCCTAGGACTCAAAGGAAGGCTTTCTCACCACCTTCTCCCCTTTTGGCACTTTCTGGCGCTTTTGGACCCAAGTTCCAGTTTTGGTCTCTTTTGGTCCCCTTTTGCTTACCGGCAAAGGAAGACGTGCGAAACTCGTCTCAGGCCACTGAAACTCCTTGAATATCACTCCTAGGACTCAAAGGAAGGCTTTCTCACCACCTTCTCCCCTTTTGGCACTTTCTGGCGCTTTTGGACCCAAGTTCCAGTTTTGGTCTCTTTTGGTCCCCTTTTGCTTACCGGCAAAGGAAGACGTGCGAAACTCGTCTCAGGCCACTGAAACTCCTTGAATATCACTCCTAGGACTCAAAGGAAGGCTTTCTCACCACCTTCTCCCCTTTTGGCACTTTCTGGCGCTTTTGGACCCAAGTTCCAGTTTTGGTCTCTTTTGGTCCCCTTTTGCTTACCGGCAAAGGAAGACGTGCGAAACTCGTCTCAGGCCACTGAAACTCCTTGAATATCACTCCTAGGACTCAAAGGAAGGCTTTCTCACCACCTTCTCCCCTTTTGGCACTTTCTGGCGCTTTTGGACCCAAGTTCCAGTTTTGGTCTCTTTTGGTCCCCTTTTGCTTACCGGCAAAGGAAGACGTGCGAAACTCGTCTCAGGCCACTGAAACTCCTTGAATATCACTCCTAGGACTCAAAGGAAGGCTTTCTCACCACCTTCTCCCCTTTTGGCACTTTCTGGCGCTTTTGGACCCAAGTTCCAGTTTTGGTCTCTTTTGGTCCCCTTTTGCTTACCGGCAAAGGAAGACGTGCGAAACTCGTCTCAGGCCACTGAAACTCCTTGAATATCACTCCTAGGACTCAAAGGAAGGCTTTCTCACCACCTTCTCCCCTTTTGGCACTTTCTGGCGCTTTTGGACCCAAGTTCCAGTTTTGGTCTCTTTTGGTCCCCTTTTGCTTACCGGCAAAGGAAGACGTGCGAAACTCGTCTCAGGCCACTGAAACTCCTTGAATATCACTCCTAGGACTCAAAGGAAGGCTTTCTCACCACCTTCTCCCCTTTTGGCACTTTCTGGCGCTTTTGGACCCAAGTTCCAGTTTTGGTCTCTTTTGGTCCCCTTTTGCTTACCGGCAAAGGAAGACGTGCGAAACTCGTCTCAGGCCACTGAAACTCCTTGAATATCACTCCTAGGACTCAAAGGAAGGCTTTCTCACCACCTTCTCCCCTTTTGGCACTTTCTGGCGCTTTTGGACCCAAGTTCCAGTTTTGGTCTCTTTTGGTCCCCTTTTGCTTACCGGCAAAGGAAGACGTGCGAAACTCGTCTCAGGCCACTGAAACTCCTTGAATATCACTCCTAGGACTCAAAGGAAGGCTTTCTCACCACCTTCTCCCCTTTTGGCACTTTCTGGCGCTTTTGGACCCAAGTTCCAGTTTTGGTCTCTTTTGGTCCCCTTTTGCTTACCGGCAAAGGAAGACGTGCGAAACTCGTCTCAGGCCACTGAAACTCCTTGAATATCACTCCTAGGACTCAAAGGAAGGCTTTCTCACCACCTTCTCCCCTTTTGGCACTTTCTGGCGCTTTTGGACCCAAGTTCCAGTTTTGGTCTCTTTTGGTCCCCTTTTGCTTACCGGCAAAGGAAGACGTGCGAAACTCGTCTCAGGCCACTGAAACTCCTTGAATATCACTCCTAGGACTCAAAGGAAGGCTTTCTCACCACCTTCTCCCTTTTGGCACTTTCTGGCGCTTTTGGACCCAAGTTCCAGTTTTGGTCTCTTTTGGTCCCCTTTTGCTTACCGGCAAAGGAAGACGTGCGAAACTCGTCTCAGGCCACTGAAACTCCTTGAATATCACTCCTAGGACTCAAAGGAAGGCTTTCTCACCACCTTCTCCCCTTTTGGCACTTTCTGGCGCTTTTGGACCCAAGTTCCAGTTTTGGTCTCTTTTGGTCCCCTTTTGCTTACCGGCAAAGGAAGACGTGCGAAACTCGTCTCAGGCCACTGAAACTCCTTGAATATCACTCCTAGGACTCAAAGGAAGGCTTTCTCACCACCTTCTCCCCTTTTGGCACTTTCTGGCGCTTTTGGACCCAAGTTCCAGTTTTGGTCTCTTTTGGTCCCCTTTTGCTTACCGGCAAAGGAAGACGTGCGAAACTCGTCTCAGGCCACTGAAACTCCTTGAATATCACTCCTAGGACTCAAAGGAAGGCTTTCTCACCACCTTCTCCCTTTTGGCACTTTCTGGCGCTTTTGGACCCAAGTTCCAGTTTTGGTCTCTTTTGGTCCCCTTTTGCTTACCGGCAAAGGAAGACGTGCGAAACTCGTCTCAGGCCACTGAAACTCCTTGAATATCACTCCTAGGACTCAAAGGAAGGCTTTCTCACCACCTTCTCCCCTTTTGGCACTTTCTGGCGCTTTTGGACCCAAGTTCCAGTTTTGGTCTCTTTTGGTCCCCTTTTGCTTACCGGCAAAGGAAGACGTGCGAAACTCGTCTCAGGCCACTGAAACTCCTTGAATATCACTCCTAGGACTCAAAGGAAGGCTTTCTCACCACCTTCTCCCTTTTGGCACTTTCTGGCGCTTTTGGACCCAAGTTCCAGTTTTGGTCTCTTTTGGTCCCCTTTTGCTTACCGGCAAAGGAAGACGTGCGAAACTCGTCTCAGGCCACTGAAACTCCTTGAATATCACTCCTAGGACTCAAAGGAAGGCTTTCTCACCACCTTCTCCCCTTTTGGCACTTTCTGGCGCTTTTGGACCCAAGTTCCAGTTTTGGTCTCTTTTGGTCCCCTTTTGCTTACCGGCAAAGGAAGACGTGCGAAACTCGTCTCAGGCCACTGAAACTCCTTGAATATCACTCCTAGGACTCAAAGGAAGGCTTTCTCACCACCTTCTCCCCTTTTGGCACTTTCTGGCGCTTTTGGACCCAAGTTCCAGTTTTGGTCTCTTTTGGTCCCCTTTTGCTTACCGGCAAAGGAAGACGTGCGAAACTCGTCTCAGGCCACTGAAACTCCTTGAATATCACTCCTAGGACTCAAAGGAAGGCTTTCTCACCACCTTCTCCCCTTTTGGCACTTTCTGGCGCTTTTGGACCCAAGTTCCAGTTTTGGTCTCTTTTGGTCCCCTTTTGCTTACCGGCAAAGGAAGACGTGCGAAACTCGTCTCAGGCCACTGAAACTCCTTGAATATCACTCCTAGGACTCAAAGGAAGGCTTTCTCACCACCTTCTCCCCTTTTGGCACTTTCTGGCGCTTTTGGACCCAAGTTCCAGTTTTGGTCTCTTTTGGTCCCCTTTTGCTTACCGGCAAAGGAAGACGTGCGAAACTCGTCTCAGGCCACTGAAACTCCTTGAATATCACTCCTAGGACTCAAAGGAAGGCTTTCTCACCACCTTCTCCCCTTTTGGCACTTTCTGGCGCTTTTGGACCCAAGTTCCAGTTTTGGTCTCTTTTGGTCCCCTTTTGCTTACCGGCAAAGGAAGACGTGCGAAACTCGTCTCAGGCCACTGAAACTCCTTGAATATCACTCCTAGGACTCAAAGGAAGGCTTTCTCACCACCTTCTCCCCTTTTGGCACTTTCTGGCGCTTTTGGACCCAAGTTCCAGTTTTGGTCTCTTTTGGTCCCCTTTTGCTTACCGGCAAAGGAAGACGTGCGAAACTCGTCTCAGGCCACTGAAACTCCTTGAATATCACTCCTAGGACTCAAAGGAAGGCTTTCTCACCACCTTCTCCCCTTTTGGCACTTTCTGGCGCTTTTGGACCCAAGTTCCAGTTTTGGTCTCTTTTGGTCCCCTTTTGCTTACCGGCAAAGGAAGACGTGCGAAACTCGTCTCAGGCCACTGAAACTCCTTGAATATCACTCCTAGGACTCAAAGGAAGGCTTTCTCACCACCTTCTCCCCTTTTGGCACTTTCTGGCGCTTTTGGACCCAAGTTCCAGTTTTGGTCTCTTTTGGTCCCCTTTTGCTTACCGGCAAAGGAAGACGTGCGAAACTCGTCTCAGGCCACTGAAACTCCTTGAATATCACTCCTAGGACTCAAAGGAAGGCTTTCTCACCACCTTCTCCCCTTTTGGCACTTTCTGGCGCTTTTGGACCCAAGTTCCAGTTTTGGTCTCTTTTGGTCCCCTTTTGCTTACCGGCAAAGGAAGACGTGCGAAACTCGTCTCAGGCCACTGAAACTCCTTGAATATCACTCCTAGGACTCAAAGGAAGGCTTTCTCACCACCTTCTCCCCTTTTGGCACTTTCTGGCGCTTTTGGACCCAAGTTCCAGTTTTGGTCTCTTTTGGTCCCCTTTTGCTTACCGGCAAAGGAAGACGTGCGAAACTCGTCTCAGGCCACTGAAACTCCTTGAATATCACTCCTAGGACTCAAAGGAAGGCTTTCTCACCACCTTCTCCCTTTTGGCACTTTCTGGCGCTTTTGGACCCAAGTTCCAGTTTTGGTCTCTTTTGGTCCCCTTTTGCTTACCGGCAAAGGAAGACGTGCGAAACTCGTCTCAGGCCACTGAAACTCCTTGAATATCACTCCTAGGACTCAAAGGAAGGCTTTCTCACCACCTTCTCCCCTTTTGGCACTTTCTGGCGCTTTTGGACCCAAGTTCCAGTTTTGGTCTCTTTTGGTCCCCTTTTGCTTACCGGCAAAGGAAGACGTGCGAAACTCGTCTCAGGCCACTGAAACTCCTTGAATATCACTCCTAGGACTCAAAGGAAGGCTTTCTCACCACCTTCTCCCCTTTTGGCACTTTCTGGCGCTTTTGGACCCAAGTTCCAGTTTTGGTCTCTTTTGGTCCCCTTTTGCTTACCGGCAAAGGAAGACGTGCGAAACTCGTCTCAGGCCACTGAAACTCCTTGAATATCACTCCTAGGACTCAAAGGAAGGCTTTCTCACCACCTTCTCCCCTTTTGGCACTTTCTGGCGCTTTTGGACCCAAGTTCCAGTTTTGGTCTCTTTTGGTCCCCTTTTGCTTACCGGCAAAGGAAGACGTGCGAAACTCGTCTCAGGCCACTGAAACTCCTTGAATATCACTCCTAGGACTCAAAGGAAGGCTTTCTCACCACCTTCTCCCCTTTTGGCACTTTCTGGCGCTTTTGGACCCAAGTTCCAGTTTTGGTCTCTTTTGGTCCCCTTTTGCTTACCGGCAAAGGAAGACGTGCGAAACTCGTCTCAGGCCACTGAAACTCCTTGAATATCACTCCTAGGACTCAAAGGAAGGCTTTCTCACCACCTTCTCCCCTTTTGGCACTTTCTGGCGCTTTTGGACCCAAGTTCCAGTTTTGGTCTCTTTTGGTCCCCTTTTGCTTACCGGCAAAGGAAGACGTGCGAAACTCGTCTCAGGCCACTGAAACTCCTTGAATATCACTCCTAGGACTCAAAGGAAGGCTTTCTCACCACCTTCTCCCCTTTTGGCACTTTCTGGCGCTTTTGGACCCAAGTTCCAGTTTTGGTCTCTTTTGGTCCCCTTTTGCTTACCGGCAAAGGAAGACGTGCGAAACTCGTCTCAGGCCACTGAAACTCCTTGAATATCACTCCTAGGACTCAAAGGAAGGCTTTCTCACCACCTTCTCCCCTTTTGGCACTTTCTGGCGCTTTTGGACCCAAGTTCCAGTTTTGGTCTCTTTTGGTCCCCTTTTGCTTACCGGCAAAGGAAGACGTGCGAAACTCGTCTCAGGCCACTGAAACTCCTTGAATATCACTCCTAGGACTCAAAGGAAGGCTTTCTCACCACCTTCTCCCTTTTGGCACTTTCTGGCGCTTTTGGACCCAAGTTCCAGTTTTGGTCTCTTTTGGTCCCCTTTTGCTTACCGGCAAAGGAAGACGTGCGAAACTCGTCTCAGGCCACTGAAACTCCTTGAATATCATTCCTAGGACTCAAAGGAAGGCTTTCTCACCACCTTCTCCCCTTTTGGCACTTTCTGGCGCTTTTGGACCCAAGTTCCAGTTTTGGTCTCTTTTGGTCCCCTTTTGCTTACCGGCAAAGGAAGACGTGCGAAACTCGTCTCAGGCCACTGAAACTCCTTGAATATCACTCCTAGGACTCAAAGGAAGGCTTTCTCACCACCTTCTCCCCTTTTGGCACTTTCTGGCGCTTTTGGACCCAAGTTCCAGTTTTGGTCTCTTTTGGTCCCCTTTTGCTTACCGGCAAAGGAAGACGTGCGAAACTCGTCTCAGGCCACTGAAACTCCTTGAATATCACTCCTAGGACTCAAAGGAAGGCTTTCTCACCACCTTCTCCCCTTTTGGCACTTTCTGGCGCTTTTGGACCCAAGTTCCAGTTTTGGTCTCTTTTGGTCCCCTTTTGCTTACCGGCAAAGGAAGACGTGCGAAACTCGTCTCAGGCCACTGAAACTCCTTGAATATCACTCCTAGGACTCAAAGGAAGGCTTTCTCACCACCTTCTCCCTTTTGGCACTTTCTGGCGCTTTTGGACCCAAGTTCCAGTTTTGGTCTCTTTTGGTCCCCTTTTGCTTACCGGCAAAGGAAGACGTGCGAAACTCGTCTCAGGCCACTGAAACTCCTTGAATATCACTCCTAGGACTAAAAGAAGGCTTTCTCACCACCTTCTCCCTTTTGGCACTTTCTGGCGCTTTTGGACCCAAGTTCCAGTTTTGGTCTCTTTTGGTCCCCTTTTGCTTACCGGCAAAGGAAGACGTGCGAAACTCGTCTCAGGCCACTGAAACTCCTTGAATATCACTCCTAGGACTCAAAGGAAGGCTTTCTCACCACCTTCTCTCCTTTTGGCACTTTCTGGCGCTTTTGGACCCAAGTTCCAGTTTTGGTCTCTTTTGGTCCCCTTTTGCTTACCGGCAAAGGAAGACGTGCGAAACTCGTCTCAGGCCACTGAAACTCCTTGAATATCAGTACTAGGACTAAAGAAGGCTTTCTCACCACCTTCTCCCCTTTTCGCACTTTCTGG
>NW_020874371.1:0-11875 GCF_003935025.1 Abrus precatorius | reverse complement strand
GCGCTTTTGGACCAGTTCCAGTTTTGGTCTCTTTTGGTCCCCTTTTGCTTACCGCAAAGGAAGACGTGCGAAACTCGTCTCAGGCCACTGAAACTCCTTGAATATCACTCCTAGGACTCAAAGGAAGGCTTTCTCACCACCTTCTCCCTTTTGGCACTTTCTGGCGCTTTTGGACCCAAGTTCCAGTTTTGGTCTCTTTTGGTCCCCTTTTGCTTACCGGCAAAGGAAGACGTGCGAAACTCGTCTCAGGCCACTGAAACTCCTTGAATATCACTCCTAGGACTCAAAGGAAGGCTTTCTCACCACCTTCTCCCTTTTGGCACTTTCTGGCGCTTTTGGACCCAAGTTCCAGTTTTGGTCTCTTTTGGTCCCCTTTTGCTTACCGGCAAAGGAAGACGTGCGAAACTCGTCTCAGGCCACTGAAACTCCTTGAATATCACTCCTAGGACTCAAAGGAAGGCTTTCTCACCACCTTCTCCCCTTTTGGCACTTTCTGGCGCTTTTGGACCCAAGTTCCAGTTTTGGTCTCTTTTGGTCCCCTTTTGCTTACCGGCAAAGGAAGACGTGCGAAACTCGTCTCAGGCCACTGAAACTCCTTGAATATCACTCCTAGGACTCAAAGGAAGGCTTTCTCACCACCTTCTCCCTTTTGGCACTTTCTGGCGCTTTTGGACCCAAGTTCCAGTTTTGGTCTCTTTTGGTCCCCTTTTGCTTACCGGCAAAGGAAGACGTGCGAAACTCGTCTCAGGCCACTGAAACTCCTTGAATATCACTCCTAGGACTCAAAGGAAGGCTTTCTCACCACCTTCTCCCTTTTGGCACTTTCTGGCGCTTTTGGACCCAAGTTCCAGTTTTGGTCTCTTTTGGTCCCCTTTTGCTTACCGGCAAAGGAAGACGTGCGAAACTCGTCTCAGGCCACTGAAACTCCTTGAATATCACTCCTAGGACTCAAAGGAAGGCTTTCTCACCACCTTCTCCCTTTTGGCACTTTCTGGCGCTTTTGGACCCAAGTTCCAGTTTTGGTCTCTTTTGGTCCCCTTTTGCTTACCGGCAAAGGAAGACGTGCGAAACTCGTCTCAGGCCACTGAAACTCCTTGAATATCACTCCTAGGACTCAAAGGAAGGCTTTCTCACCACCTTCTCCCTTTTGGCACTTTCTGGCGCTTTTGGACCCAAGTTCCAGTTTTGGTCTCTTTTGGTCCCTTTTGCTTACCGGCAAAGGAAGACGTGCGAAACTCGTCTCAGGCCACTGAAACTCCTTGAATATCACTCCTAGGACTCAAAGGAAGGCTTTCTCACCACCTTCTCCCCTTTTGGCACTTTCTGGCGCTTTTGGACCCAAGTTCCAGTTTTGGTCTCTTTTGGTCCCCTTTTGCTTACCGGCAAAGGAAGACGTGCGAAACTCGTCTCAGGCCACTGAAACTCCTTGAATATCACTCCTAGGACTCAAAGGAAGGCTTTCTCACCACCTTCTCCCTTTTGGCACTTTCTGGCGCTTTTGGACCCAAGTTCCAGTTTTGGTCTCTTTTGGTCCCCTTTTGCTTACCGGCAAAGGAAGACGTGCGAAACTCGTCTCAGGCCACTGAAACTCCTTGAATATCACTCCTAGGACTCAAAGGAAGGCTTTCTCACCACCTTCTCCCCTTTTGGCACTTTCTGGCGCTTTTGGACCCAAGTTCCAGTTTTGGTCTCTTTTGGTCCCCTTTTGCTTACCGGCAAAGGAAGACGTGCGAAACTCGTCTCAGGCCACTGAAACTCCTTGAATATCACTCCTAGGACTCAAAGGAAGGCTTTCTCACCACCTTCTCCCCTTTTGGCACTTTCTGGCGCTTTTGGACCCAAGTTCCAGTTTTGGTCTCTTTTGGTCCCCTTTTGCTTACCGGCAAAGGAAGACGTGCGAAACTCGTCTCAGGCCACTGAAACTCCTTGAATATCACTCCTAGGACTCAAAGGAAGGCTTTCTCACCACCTTCTCCCCTTTTGGCACTTTCTGGCGCTTTTGGACCCAAGTTCCAGTTTTGGTCTCTTTTGGTCCCCTTTTGCTTACCGGCAAAGGAAGACGTGCGAAACTCGTCTCAGGCCACTGAAACTCCTTGAATATCACTCCTAGGACTCAAAGGAAGGCTTTCTCACCACCTTCTCCCTTTTGGCACTTTCTGGCGCTTTTGGACCCAAGTTCCAGTTTTGGTCTCTTTTGGTCCCCTTTTGCTTACCGGCAAAGGAAGACGTGCGAAACTCGTCTCAGGCCACTGAAACTCCTTGAATATCACTCCTAGGACTCAAAGGAAGGCTTTCTCACCACCTTCTCCCTTTTGGCACTTTCTGGCGCTTTTGGACCCAAGTTCCAGTTTTGGTCTCTTTTGGTCCCCTTTTGCTTACCGGCAAAGGAAGACGTGCGAAACTCGTCTCAGGCCACTGAAACTCCTTGAATATCACTCCTAGGACTCAAAGGAAGGCTTTCTCACCACCTTCTCCCCTTTTGGCACTTTCTGGCGCTTTTGGACCCAAGTTCCAGTTTTGGTCTCTTTTGGTCCCCTTTTGCTTACCGGCAAAGGAAGACGTGCGAAACTCGTCTCAGGCCACTGAAACTCCTTGAATATCACTCCTAGGACTCAAAGGAAGGCTTTCTCACCACCTTCTCCCTTTTGGCACTTTCTGGCGCTTTTGGACCCAAGTTCCAGTTTTGGTCTCTTTTGGTCCCCTTTTGCTTACCGGCAAAGGAAGACGTGCGAAACTCGTCTCAGGCCACTGAAACTCCTTGAATATCACTCCTAGGACTCAAAGGAAGGCTTTCTCACCACCTTCTCCCCTTTTGGCACTTTCTGGCGCTTTTGGACCCAAGTTCCAGTTTTGGTCTCTTTTGGTCCCCTTTTGCTTACCGGCAAAGGAAGACGTGCGAAACTCGTCTCAGGCCACTGAAACTCCTTGAATATCACTCCTAGGACTCAAAGGAAGGCTTTCTCACCACCTTCTCCCCTTTTGGCACTTTCTGGCGCTTTTGGACCCAAGTTCCAGTTTTGGTCTCTTTTGGTCCCCTTTTGCTTACCGGCAAAGGAAGACGTGCGAAACTCGTCTCAGGCCACTGAAACTCCTTGAATATCACTCCTAGGACTCAAAGGAAGGCTTTCTCACCACCTTCTCCCTTTTGGCACTTTCTGGCGCTTTTGGACCCAAGTTCCAGTTTTGGTCTCTTTTGGTCCCCTTTTGCTTACCGGCAAAGGAAGACGTGCGAAACTCGTCTCAGGCCACTGAAACTCCTTGAATATCACTCCTAGGACTCAAAGGAAGGCTTTCTCACCACCTTCTCCCTTTTGGCACTTTCTGGCGCTTTTGGACCCAAGTTCCAGTTTTGGTCTCTTTTGGTCCCCTTTTGCTTACCGGCAAAGGAAGACGTGCGAAACTCGTCTCAGGCCACTGAAACTCCTTGAATATCACTCCTAGGACTCAAAGGAAGGCTTTCTCACCACCTTCTCCCCTTTTGGCACTTTCTGGCGCTTTTGGACCCAAGTTCCAGTTTTGGTCTCTTTTGGTCCCCTTTTGCTTACCGGCAAAGGAAGACGTGCGAAACTCGTCTCAGGCCACTGAAACTCCTTGAATATCACTCCTAGGACTCAAAGGAAGGCTTTCTCACCACCTTCTCCCCTTTTGGCACTTTCTGGCGCTTTTGGACCCAAGTTCCAGTTTTGGTCTCTTTTGGTCCCCTTTTGCTTACCGGCAAAGGAAGACGTGCGAAACTCGTCTCAGGCCACTGAAACTCCTTGAATATCACTCCTAGGACTCAAAGGAAGGCTTTCTCACCACCTTCTCCCCTTTTGGCACTTTCTGGCGCTTTTGGACCCAAGTTCCAGTTTTGGTCTCTTTTGGTCCCCTTTTGCTTACCGGCAAAGGAAGACGTGCGAAACTCGTCTCAGGCCACTGAAACTCCTTGAATATCACTCCTAGGACTCAAAGGAAGGCTTTCTCACCACCTTCTCCCTTTTGGCACTTTCTGGGCTTTTGGACCCAAGTTCCAGTTTTGGTCTCTTTTGGTCCCCTTTTGCTTACCGGCAAAGGAAGACGTGCGAAACTCGTCTCAGGCCACTGAAACTCCTTGAATATCACTCCTAGGACTCAAAGGAAGGCTTTCTCACCACCTTCTCCCCTTTTGGCACTTTCTGGCGCTTTTGGACCCAAGTTCCAGTTTTGGTCTCTTTTGGTCCCCTTTTGCTTACCGGCAAAGGAAGACGTGCGAAACTCGTCTCAGGCCACTGAAACTCCTTGAATATCACTCCTAGGACTCAAAGGAAGGCTTTCTCACCACCTTCTCCCTTTTGGCACTTTCTGGCGCTTTTGGACCCAAGTTCCAGTTTTGGTCTCTTTTGGTCCCCTTTTGCTTACCGGCAAAGGAAGACGTGCGAAACTCGTCTCAGGCCACTGAAACTCCTTGAATATCACTCCTAGGACTCAAAGGAAGGCTTTCTCACCACCTTCTCCCCTTTTGGCACTTTCTGGCGCTTTTGGACCCAAGTTCCAGTTTTGGTCTCTTTTGGTCCCCTTTTGCTTACCGGCAAAGGAAGACGTGCGAAACTCGTCTCAGGCCACTGAAACTCCTTGAATATCACTCCTAGGACTCAAAGGAAGGCTTTCTCACCACCTTCTCCCTTTTGGCACTTTCTGGCGCTTTTGGACCCAAGTTCCAGTTTTGGTCTCTTTTGGTCCCCTTTTGCTTACCGGCAAAGGAAGACGTGCGAAACTCGTCTCAGGCCACTGAAACTCCTTGAATATCACTCCTAGGACTCAAAGGAAGGCTTTCTCACCACCTTCTCCCTTTTGGCACTTTCTGGCGCTTTTGGACCCAAGTTCCAGTTTTGGTCTCTTTTGGTCCCCTTTTGCTTACCGGCAAAGGAAGACGTGCGAAACTCGTCTCAGGCCACTGAAACTCCTTGAATATCACTCCTAGGACTCAAAGGAAGGCTTTCTCACCACCTTCTCCCTTTTGGCACTTTCTGGCGCTTTTGGACCCAAGTTCCAGTTTTGGTCTCTTTTGGTCCCCTTTTGCTTACCGGCAAAGGAAGACGTGCGAAACTCGTCTCAGGCCACTGAAACTCCTTGAATATCACTCCTAGGACTCAAAGGAAGGCTTTCTCACCACCTTCTCCCCTTTTGGCACTTTCTGGCGCTTTTGGACCCAAGTTCCAGTTTTGGTCTCTTTTGGTCCCCTTTTGCTTACCGGCAAAGGAAGACGTGCGAAACTCGTCTCAGGCCACTGAAACTCCTTGAATATCACTCCTAGGACTCAAAGGAAGGCTTTCTCACCACCTTCTCCCTTTTGGCACTTTCTGGCGCTTTTGGACCCAAGTTCCAGTTTTGGTCTCTTTTGGTCCCCTTTTGCTTACCGGCAAAGGAAGACGTGCGAAACTCGTCTCAGGCCACTGAAACTCCTTGAATATCACTCCTAGGACTCAAAGGAAGGCTTTCTCACCACCTTCTCCCTTTTGGCACTTTCTGGCGCTTTTGGACCCAAGTTCCAGTTTTGGTCTCTTTTGGTCCCCTTTTGCTTACCGGCAAAGGAAGACGTGCGAAACTCGTCTCAGGCCACTGAAACTCCTTGAATATCACTCCTAGGACTCAAAGGAAGGCTTTCTCACCACCTTCTCCCCTTTTGGCACTTTCTGGCGCTTTTGGACCCAAGTTCCAGTTTTGGTCTCTTTTGGTCCCCTTTTGCTTACCGGCAAAGGAAGACGTGCGAAACTCGTCTCAGGCCACTGAAACTCCTTGAATATCACTCCTAGGACTCAAAGGAAGGCTTTCTCACCACCTTCTCCCCTTTTGGCACTTTCTGGCGCTTTTGGACCCAAGTTCCAGTTTTGGTCTCTTTTGGTCCCCTTTTGCTTACCGGCAAAGGAAGACGTGCGAAACTCGTCTCAGGCCACTGAAACTCCTTGAATATCACTCCTAGGACTCAAAGGAAGGCTTTCTCACCACCTTCTCCCCTTTTGGCACTTTCTGGCGCTTTTGGACCCAAGTTCCAGTTTTGGTCTCTTTTGGTCCCCTTTTGCTTACCGGCAAAGGAAGACGTGCGAAACTCGTCTCAGGCCACTGAAACTCCTTGAATATCACTCCTAGGACTCAAAGGAAGGCTTTCTCACCACCTTCTCCCCTTTTGGCACTTTCTGGCGCTTTTGGACCCAAGTTCCAGTTTTGGTCTCTTTTGGTCCCCTTTTGCTTACCGGCAAAGGAAGACGTGCGAAACTCGTCTCAGGCCACTGAAACTCCTTGAATATCACTCCTAGGACTCAAAGGAAGGCTTTCTCACCACCTTCTCCCCTTTTGGCACTTTCTGGCGCTTTTGGACCCAAGTTCCAGTTTTGGTCTCTTTTGGTCCCCTTTTGCTTACCGGCAAAGGAAGACGTGCGAAACTCGTCTCAGGCCACTGAAACTCCTTGAATATCACTCCTAGGACTCAAAGGAAGGCTTTCTCACCACCTTCTCCCCTTTTGGCACTTTCTGGCGCTTTTGGACCCAAGTTCCAGTTTTGGTCTCTTTTGGTCCCCTTTTGCTTACCGGCAAAGGAAGACGTGCGAAACTCGTCTCAGGCCACTGAAACTCCTTGAATATCACTCCTAGGACTCAAAGGAAGGCTTTCTCACCACCTTCTCCCCTTTTGGCACTTTCTGGCGCTTTTGGACCCAAGTTCCAGTTTTGGTCTCTTTTGGTCCCCTTTTGCTTACCGGCAAAGGAAGACGTGCGAAACTCGTCTCAGGCCACTGAAACTCCTTGAATATCACTCCTAGGACTCAAAGGAAGGCTTTCTCACCACCTTCTCCCCTTTTGGCACTTTCTGGCGCTTTTGGACCCAAGTTCCAGTTTTGGTCTCTTTTGGTCCCCTTTTGCTTACCGGCAAAGGAAGACGTGCGAAACTCGTCTCAGGCCACTGAAACTCCTTGAATATCACTCCTAGGACTCAAAGGAAGGCTTTCTCACCACCTTCTCCCCTTTTGGCACTTTCTGGCGCTTTTGGACCCAAGTTCCAGTTTTGGTCTCTTTTGGTCCCCTTTTGCTTACCGGCAAAGGAAGACGTGCGAAACTCGTCTCAGGCCACTGAAACTCCTTGAATATCACTCCTAGGACTCAAAGGAAGGCTTTCTCACCACCTTCTCCCTTTTGGCACTTTCTGGCGCTTTTGGACCCAAGTTCCAGTTTTGGTCTCTTTTGGTCCCCTTTTGCTTACCGGCAAAGGAAGACGTGCGAAACTCGTCTCAGGCCACTGAAACTCCTTGAATATCACTCCTAGGACTCAAAGGAAGGCTTTCTCACCACCTTCTCCCCTTTTGGCACTTTCTGGCGCTTTTGGACCCAAGTTCCAGTTTTGGTCTCTTTTGGTCCCCTTTTGCTTACCGGCAAAGGAAGACGTGCGAAACTCGTCTCAGGCCACTGAAACTCCTTGAATATCACTCCTAGGACTCAAAGGAAGGCTTTCTCACCACCTTCTCCCCTTTTGGCACTTTCTGGCGCTTTTGGACCCAAGTTCCAGTTTTGGTCTCTTTTGGTCCCCTTTTGCTTACCGGCAAAGGAAGACGTGCGAAACTCGTCTCAGGCCACTGAAACTCCTTGAATATCACTCCTAGGACTCAAAGGAAGGCTTTCTCACCACCTTCTCCCTTTTGGCACTTTCTGGCGCTTTTGGACCCAAGTTCCAGTTTTGGTCTCTTTTGGTCCCCTTTTGCTTACCGGCAAAGGAAGACGTGCGAAACTCGTCTCAGGCCACTGAAACTCCTTGAATATCACTCCTAGGACTCAAAGGAAGGCTTTCTCACCACCTTCTCCCTTTTGGCACTTTCTGGCGCTTTTGGACCCAAGTTCCAGTTTTGGTCTCTTTTGGTCCCCTTTTGCTTACCGGCAAAGGAAGACGTGCGAAACTCGTCTCAGGCCACTGAAACTCCTTGAATATCACTCCTAGGACTCAAAGGAAGGCTTTCTCACCACCTTCTCCCTTTTGGCACTTTCTGGCGCTTTTGGACCCAAGTTCCAGTTTTGGTCTCTTTTGGTCCCCTTTTGCTTACCGGCAAAGGAAGACGTGCGAAACTCGTCTCAGGCCACTGAAACTCCTTGAATATCACTCCTAGGACTCAAAGGAAGGCTTTCTCACCACCTTCTCCCTTTTGGCACTTTCTGGCGCTTTTGGACCCAAGTTCCAGTTTTGGTCTCTTTTGGTCCCCTTTTGCTTACCGGCAAAGGAAGACGTGCGAAACTCGTCTCAGGCCACTGAAACTCCTTGAATATCACTCCTAGGACTCAAAGGAAGGCTTTCTCACCACCTTCTCCCCTTTTGGCACTTTCTGGCGCTTTTGGACCCAAGTTCCAGTTTTGGTCTCTTTTGGTCCCCTTTTGCTTACCGGCAAAGGAAGACGTGCGAAACTCGTCTCAGGCCACTGAAACTCCTTGAATATCACTCCTAGGACTCAAAGGAAGGCTTTCTCACCACCTTCTCCCCTTTTGGCACTTTCTGGCGCTTTTGGACCCAAGTTCCAGTTTTGGTCTCTTTTGGTCCCCTTTTGCTTACCGGCAAAGGAAGACGTGCGAAACTCGTCTCAGGCCACTGAAACTCCTTGAATATCACTCCTAGGACTCAAAGGAAGGCTTTCTCACCACCTTCTCCCCTTTTGGCACTTTCTGGCGCTTTTGGACCCAAGTTCCAGTTTTGGTCTCTTTTGGTCCCCTTTTGCTTACCGGCAAAGGAAGACGTGCGAAACTCGTCTCAGGCCACTGAAACTCCTTGAATATCACTCCTAGGACTCAAAGGAAGGCTTTCTCACCACCTTCTCCCTTTTGGCACTTTCTGGCGCTTTTGGACCCAAGTTCCAGTTTTGGTCTCTTTTGGTCCCCTTTTGCTTACCGGCAAAGGAAGACGTGCGAAACTCGTCTCAGGCCACTGAAACTCCTTGAATATCACTCCTAGGACTCAAAGGAAGGCTTTCTCACCACCTTCTCCCCTTTTGGCACTTTCTGGCGCTTTTGGACCCAAGTTCCAGTTTTGGTCTCTTTTGGTCCCCTTTTGCTTACCGGCAAAGGAAGACGTGCGAAACTCGTCTCAGGCCACTGAAACTCCTTGAATATCACTCCTAGGACTCAAAGGAAGGCTTTCTCACCACCTTCTCCCTTTTGGCACTTTCTGGCGCTTTTGGACCCAAGTTCCAGTTTTGGTCTCTTTTGGTCCCCTTTTGCTTACCGGCAAAGGAAGACGTGCGAAACTCGTCTCAGGCCACTGAAACTCCTTGAATATCACTCCTAGGACTCAAAGGAAGGCTTTCTCACCACCTTCTCCCCTTTTGGCACTTTCTGGCGCTTTTGGACCCAAGTTCCAGTTTTGGTCTCTTTTGGTCCCCTTTTGCTTACCGGCAAAGGAAGACGTGCGAAACTCGTCTCAGGCCACTGAAACTCCTTGAATATCACTCCTAGGACTCAAAGGAAGGCTTTCTCACCACCTTCTCCCTTTTGGCACTTTCTGGCGCTTTTGGACCCAAGTTCCAGTTTTGGTCTCTTTTGGTCCCCTTTTGCTTACCGGCAAAGGAAGACGTGCGAAACTCGTCTCAGGCCACTGAAACTCCTTGAATATCACTCCTAGGACTCAAAGGAAGGCTTTCTCACCACCTTCTCCCCTTTTGGCACTTTCTGGCGCTTTTGGACCCAAGTTCCAGTTTTGGTCTCTTTTGGTCCCCTTTTGCTTACCGGCAAAGGAAGACGTGCGAAACTCGTCTCAGGCCACTGAAACTCCTTGAATATCACTCCTAGGACTCAAAGGAAGGCTTTCTCACCACCTTCTCCCTTTTGGCACTTTCTGGCGCTTTTGGACCCAAGTTCCAGTTTTGGTCTCTTTTGGTCCCCTTTTGCTTACCGGCAAAGGAAGACGTGCGAAACTCGTCTCAGGCCACTGAAACTCCTTGAATATCACTCCTAGGACTCAAAGGAAGGCTTTCTCACCACCTTCTCCCTTTTGGCACTTTCTGGCGCTTTTGGACCCAAGTTCCAGTTTTGGTCTCTTTTGGTCCCCTTTTGCTTACCGGCAAAGGAAGACGTGCGAAACTCGTCTCAGGCCACTGAAACTCCTTGAATATCACTCCTAGGACTCAAAGGAAGGCTTTCTCACCACCTTCTCCCCTTTTGGCACTTTCTGGCGCTTTTGGACCCAAGTTCCAGTTTTGGTCTCTTTTGGTCCCCTTTTGCTTACCGGCAAAGGAAGACGTGCGAAACTCGTCTCAGGCCACTGAAACTCCTTGAATATCACTCCTAGGACTCAAAGGAAGGCTTTCTCACCACCTTCTCCCCTTTTGGCACTTTCTGGCGCTTTTGGACCCAAGTTCCAGTTTTGGTCTCTTTTGGTCCCCTTTTGCTTACCGGCAAAGGAAGACGTGCGAAACTCGTCTCAGGCCACTGAAACTCCTTGAATATCACTCCTAGGACTCAAAGGAAGGCTTTCTCACCACCTTCTCCCTTTTGGCACTTTCTGGCGCTTTTGGACCCAAGTTCCAGTTTTGGTCTCTTTTGGTCCCCTTTTGCTTACCGGCAAAGGAAGACGTGCGAAACTCGTCTCAGGCCACTGAAACTCCTTGAATATCACTCCTAGGACTCAAAGGAAGGCTTTCTCACCACCTTCTCCCCTTTTGGCACTTTCTGGCGCTTTTGGACCCAAGTTCCAGTTTTGGTCTCTTTTGGTCCCCTTTTGCTTACCGGCAAAGGAAGACGTGCGAAACTCGTCTCAGGCCACTGAAACTCCTTGAATATCACTCCTAGGACTCAAAGGAAGGCTTTCTCACCACCTTCTCCCCTTTTGGCACTTTCTGGCGCTTTTGGACCCAAGTTCCAGTTTTGGTCTCTTTTGGTCCCCTTTTGCTTACCGGCAAAGGAAGACGTGCGAAACTCGTCTCAGGCCACTGAAACTCCTTGAATATCACTCCTAGGACTCAAAGGAAGGCTTTCTCACCACCTTCTCCCCTTTTGGCACTTTCTGGCGCTTTTGGACCCAAGTTCCAGTTTTGGTCTCTTTTGGTCCCCTTTTGCTTACCGGCAAAGGAAGACGTGCGAAACTCGTCTCAGGCCACTGAAACTCCTTGAATATCACTCCTAGGACTCAAAGGAAGGCTTTCTCACCACCTTCTCCCTTTTGGCACTTTCTGGCGCTTTTGGACCCAAGTTCCAGTTTTGGTCTCTTTTGGTCCCCTTTTGCTTACCGGCAAAGGAAGACGTGCGAAACTCGTCTCAGGCCACTGAAACTCCTTGAATATCACTCCTAGGACTCAAAGGAAGGCTTTCTCACCACCTTCTCCCTTTTGGCACTTTCTGGCGCTTTTGGACCCAAGTTCCAGTTTTGGTCTCTTTTGGTCCCCTTTTGCTTACCGGCAAAGGAAGACGTGCGAAACTCGTCTCAGGCCACTGAAACTCCTTGAATATCACTCCTAGGACTCAAAGGAAGGCTTTCTCACCACCTTCTCCCCTTTTGGCACTTTCTGGCGCTTTTGGACCCAAGTTCCAGTTTTGGTCTCTTTTGGTCCCCTTTTGCTTACCGGCAAAGGAAGACGTGCGAAACTCGTCTCAGGCCACTGAAACTCCTTGAATATCACTCCTAGGACTCAAAGGAAGGCTTTCTCACCACCTTCTCCCTTTTGGCACTTTCTGGCGCTTTTGGACCCAAGTTCCAGTTTTGGTCTCTTTTGGTCCCCTTTTGCTTACCGGCAAAGGAAGACGTGCGAAACTCGTCTCAGGCCACTGAAACTCCTTGAATATCACTCCTAGGACTCAAAGGAAGGCTTTCTCACCACCTTCTCCCTTTTGGCACTTTCTGGCGCTTTTGGACCCAAGTTCCAGTTTTGGTCTCTTTTGGTCCCTTTTGCATACCTGC
>NW_020874370.1:0-2500 GCF_003935025.1 Abrus precatorius | reverse complement strand
GCATCAAGGTGCACCATGGTGGGTATCAAGAGGGACCAAGGTGGGCATCAAGAGGCACCAAGGTGGGTATCAAGAGGCACCAAGGTGGGCATCAAGAGGCACCAAGGTGTGCATCAAGGTGCACCATGGTGGGTATCAAGAGGCACCAAGGTGGGCACCAAGAGGCACCATGGTGGGCACCAAGAGGCACCAAGGTGGGCATCAAGAGGCACCAAGGTGGGCATCAAGAGGCACCAAGGTGGGCATCAAGAGGCACCAAGGTGTGCATCAAGGTGCACCATGGTGGGCACCAAGAGGCACCAAGGTGGGTAGCAAGAGGCACCAAGGTGGGCACCAAGAGGCACCAAGGTGGGCATCAAGAGGCACCAAGGTGGCATCAAGAGGCACCAAGGTGGGCACCAAGAGGCACCAAGGTGGGCATCAAGAGGCACCAAGGTGTGCATCAAGGTGCACCATGGTGGGCATCAAGAGGCACCAAGGTGGGCACCAAGAGGCACCAAGGTGGGCATCAAGAAGCACCAAGGTGGGTATCAAGAGGCACCAAGGTGGGCATCAAGGTGCACCATGGTGCGATGATTCGGAGAAAAATTCATTATAAATCATTCCCTTGGGGAAATGTAACGAAACTTTGCAGACACATTTGGTGTTATTTTGTGTGAATGCCTGCAAAAAATCAGGTCAAAATTCGATCTCTAGGTGCCTTTTTCTATTTTCCCCGGTTTTTCATAATCTGCCGATTCAAAAATTCATTAAAAATTCATCCCTTGGAGAAAAAATCTAAAACTTTGTGGACGTGAATATATTGTGTTTGTGAGCCTCCCTGCAAAAAATCACGTCAAAATTCGATCTCTAGGTCCCGATATGGACTTATGTCTGCTCAGAAAAAAGGTATCTACTACTACAATTTTGGCTTTTGCATAATAACCTATTATAGGGGGGGGCTGCACCTCACCAACCACGCCCACAGTGGGAGGTGCGGTGCTGCCTTGGGGCCCCTCCCCCATGCTCATGCAAGTCTCCCCTCACTTGTGTGGCTTGGTTTTCCATGGCATTGGGTTTATTGATTCGTCAATTATCCAGAAACCGAATGTTGGCCGACTTCGGCCGAGTCTCGGTGCGTCCCTCGGAAATTTGTGGGCATCGTGGCGTGGCTTATTCTTGCATCAACGATGCATGGGCAGGGTCTATTGGGTGCATTTTCCTTTGTCCCTCTCGATTTTAAGTGCTCCCGGGTGACTTTGTTCTTGTTGAGGTGTGAGGAGAGTTATAAAACGGTGAACCAGCGTTGGATTTTTCCAACAACGCGTGCACTTTTTGCAGTGGCAATAGGCATGCGGGCATCATGTTCCTGGAGTTGGTCCCTATGGATATGGTTGTTCTTCCAGTTTGTGATGGTTGCATGTTGACGGGTGACACCACAGTGCCCGCGGTCAACACGAGGATTTTAATGGATGCCACTTGGCTCGGTGTCTTGCATGTGATGATAGGGATGGGCAAGGTGATGCCTTAGGCATTATTGAACCTACCCTTGAATGTGTGCTTGGCTGGTGGTTTGCCGCACTCGATCTGAACGACATCCATTAAAATCCCCGACTCTGGGTTATGTGATTGCTTTTGCATGGCATCGTGTAGGCAGTCACATGACTGAGGGAGAAAAAAATTTTACACTCAAAATTTTAACTCGAAACCAATGATGCGTTTGAAGGTGCTGCTGCCTCTCGATATTTTACAACCTTTGAATGTGTCATTGGCTTTTTTATTTATCAAATTTTCTTGGCCGGTTTGATGTCTCGACGTCAAAATCTGGTGTTTTGAAGGTGCTCGGTCCCTCTCGGTAATGTGCTACTTTTGTCATGCCTAGCGAAGCGGGCAAGGCATCACTCGATGTTTCCATATACTTGCTTGCCTATGGTAATGCAAGGGTGTGGTTCGTTTGGTGGTGCTGAGCCTAGCAAAGTGAGGGCGTGTGAGTTGTAATTGGGATGCTTCTGTTGACTGGCTCTATGCATGTGCATCGAACAGTTGGCGTGTAACCTTTCTCATTCTTTGCCCTGTGCCATTGTATGGCCTTGGTTCTTATTATTGGTTCCTGTGTTGCCTACCCATCAAAAGGCATTTGTGTGGTTAGCAAGGCTTGTTTGTACCCAGCCCCCTCTGTGGGGACGTTGGGAAATATCAAAACAGTGCATGTGTGTCATGTTAGTTTTGTATTGCTACATCTACTGTGATGCACATGCATGTGTTGTTCTCTTGGATGCAGTGCATGCAATGAGCGTGAGCTTATGCTCCGTTATGTCCCTTAACCACTCGGTTGACGCATGCCTTGGTGCTTGATTTGTTTTTTCGTTAGTTAAAGCAGATCCTGCATCACGGGCAGGAGTCACTGATGGATGCTACCTGGTTGATCCTGCCAGTAGTCATATGCTTGTCTCAAAGATTAAGCCATGCATGTGTAAGTATGAACTAATTCAGACTGTGAAACTGCGAATGGCTCATTAAA
>NW_020874369.1:5000-18306 GCF_003935025.1 Abrus precatorius | reverse complement strand
TTTCTCCGCTTAGTGGGTAACCATTTGTTACCAATGGAAAAGTGTTTCTCATCTTAAATTGCAAATTGGGGGTGATTGGGTTTACACCAATCGAAAATCATAAATTTTATATATGATAGAAGAATGCTTATATTATTAATAGATTTTTTTTTAAGTTAAGATAGTGTGAATGGAGTTCTTCCCATTCACACTATCTTAACTGATCGCTAATACTGAAAAAATGGGTTTGGTTTCTTTTTTTTTTTTTTATTAGTAGAATGATCTAAACGAGTCACACATACACCCTGGTACATGTCCCTCGGCGCTGAGGGGCATCCCCGAAGAGCGGGGGATTTCGTGACATTTCGGATTGGCTGTCTTGTGTTTCTAATAAGTTGTTTCATAGTTGGCATGGTGGATCCTATAGACATAATGAGCCGGTTTAGATCAATCCTAACCCGATGATTATGAATTACTTATATTTATTAATTTAATAGATTAATTAATAGAAAAAAAAGTTATATTAAATTAAAAGGATTAAGGAGATAAAATTCAATCTCAAATCCTGTATTTTTTTTTGAGAAGAATCTTAGTTACTAATTGTTTATTGAAGTGCTATAATATCAACAATTCCGTGGGCTTGGGCTTCTGCTGCTGACATAAAAACATCCCTTTCCATATCTTCAGATACAACCCATAAAGGTTTACCCGTTCTTTGTACATAAACCCTTGTGATAGTTTCACGCAGTTTCAGTAGTTCTCCCGCTTCCACGATAAATTCTCCCGTTTGTGCCTCATAAAAAGAACTAGCGGGTTGGTGGATCATTACCCTGATTATATAACTTTATAAGTCTTTTCTTTATCTTGATAAAGATTTTGATGCGGATTTTCCCAATATTAGTCAATATTTTCTTTCGTCCTCAAACTAAGGTGAAAAGAATAAATACAAATAAGAAAATAAATGAGCAAAGATAAGATTCAATAACCGTACAAGCATTTTTTGCGTATTGATGCATACGGCTTTTCTTTTCCACGTATGCAATTTCTTTTTTTCCTCTATGGATAGAGTATTTTCTCTATGGATTTTTTTCCATTGAAGAAAAAAAAATAGAAAATCTACTGGGTTTTTTGGATCCAGATCCTTAAATAATAAATAATACAATAACCAACCTTCCTTTTTCTTTTTGAGTATTTTTTTTAAATACTATGATGGTTCCGTTGTTTTCTTATTTCGTCTTTTTTGTTATTCAGCAATCCGAAAGTTTCTTGTTTTTTATCATATGTTTTTTATTTTCTAATTAAAATAAATATTGTTAGACATAAATATTGTTAAAAGCTTTTTGGTATGAAAACTAAAAACAAAAAAGTCTGTGACACTAAAACTAAACTAGGTTCCTGATAGATCAGATAAAATCGTAAAAGCCCTCTCTTTCATACTACTTTTTCGATACATAATCAAATGGTTTAAAAAACAAAAATTTGTATATCGAATTCGAAGTACCATGCTATTATTACTTAAGTATTTTTATGGCGAAGGTATAGTCTTCATATATATTCTCAAATAAAAGAATCATTGGCGCCAAGCGTGAGGGAATGCTAGACGTTTGGTAATTTCTCCTCCTGCCAAAAGAAAGGATCCCATTGAAGCGGCTAATGCCATACATATTGTCTGTATATCTGGTTGTACATATTGCATAGTATCATAAATAGCCATTCCGGGTATTATCCACCCACCCGGAGAATTTATAAACAGATACACATCTCTGTTATATTTTTCTATACCGAGAAATAGCAGAATGCCAATAAGTTGATTCGATAGTTCACTATCGACCTCTTGGCCTAAAAAAAGTAATCTTTCTCGATAAAGTCGATTGATTAGGATTTAATCTTATACCTTAAGAGCCGTACATGCACCTTTTGATGCATACGGTTCACTAAAAATCATATAAACAAAAAGGAATCAATGTGTCTATTTCAACCCTCTTTCCCTTTTCATAATGGACTCTTTCGAATTTTTAACGAAAAAAAATGTACTAAATTTATTGAACTAACTTCTCATTGATGTATTGCTTTCATCGAGATCGAACACAAATCACAATGTAATTTTCTTGTTTCTGAATGGACTTCCTCAATTCTTTTAGGTTTCTTTTCTACTCTAAGTAAGGATAAGGATCTGCCCGATTTTTATTTGCACATATAGGACAAATATTACAATACCATGTCTTTTTGTTACGACTTATCTCTTCTCTGAATTTATTATTTCATTTTTTCTGTAAAATATATGATATGATAGAAGTAGTAATTGTGGATATATTACCAATTGGTTTTTTTCTAAACAGAGTCTGGATACTTCGTTTTATTGGTCCAAGCAAGCCAACCATAAATTATTTTGAATTTCGAATAGTAATCTGGATACCCCCTCCAAAAAATAAAAAATCGATCGAATTGCACTTCATTACACTTCACGCTCCAAATTTTGGATGATTCAATCATTCTTTTTTGGTGGTGAAAGAGAGGATATCTCAATCGGGGGGGGAGAACGGGGAAATCCCGTATGACCAAATATATCTGACAAGTCGCACTATATATCAATCCAAGATGCATTTCCTTCTCCAGGACTTCGAAAGGTTACTTTTGGAACACCAATGGGCATAAAATAGAGAAAAAAAGAAAATAAAATAATATATTTAACTTTAGTGTGGAAACGTAAGAATGGGTTTATTGTGTTAAAAACAATTTGCTTTTATTATATTGTATTTTTTATAAATCATAAAAAAGGGAAGAGTAAAGATAAAGATAGAGTAAAGTTGTTACGAATGGGTCCTTGGGTGATAAACGAATATGTCTGCATTTACATATTTAAATACTCATAGAGAAAATTGTCAACCCCCCCTTCCCACCATTGCGTATTCTTACTTATCGGGTATAGAATAGATCTGCTTCTTCTTGTTCCTACAAATATGATTGTTCCACTATTACTAAACACTATTACTAAAAAACTAGAACAAACATTAATTCTTTCTCCGAGATAATCTACTAAAAGGTAAAAGGTGAGAATCCATAGTATAGTTTTTTCCAGTGCAATAAAGTTACATAGTGTCTATTTTTTGTTGATATAAGGGGTATTTTCATGGGTTTACCTTGGTATCGTGTTCATACTGTTGTATTAAATGATCCAGGCCGTTTGCTTTCTGTTCACATAATGCATACAGCTCTGGTTGCTGGTTGGGCTGGTTCGATGGCTCTATATGAATTAGCAGTTTTTGATCCCTCTGACCCTGTTCTTGATCCAATGTGGAGACAGGGTATGTTTGTTATACCCTTCATGACTCGTTTAGGAATAACCAATTCGTGGGGCGGTTGGAATATCACCGGGGGGACTATAACGAATCCGGGTATTTGGAGTTACGAAGGTGTGGCCGGAGCACATATTGTGTTTTCGGGCTTGTGCTTTTTAGCGGCTATCTGGCATTGGGTTTATTGGGATCTAGAAATTTTTTGTGATGAACGTACCGGAAAACCTTCTTTGGATTTGCCCAAAATTTTTGGAATTCATTTATTTCTTGCAGGAGTGGTTTGTTTTGGTTTTGGAGCATTTCATGTAACAGGATTGTACGGTCCTGGAATATGGGTGTCTGATCCTTATGGATTAACGGGAAGGGTACAATCCATAAATCCCGCATGGGGTGTGGAAGGTTTTGATCCTTTTGTTCCGGGGGGAATAGCTTCTCATCATATTGCAGCAGGAACATTGGGCATATTAGCGGGTCTTTTCCATCTTAGTGTGCGTCCACCGCAACGTCTATACAAAGGATTGCGTATGGGAAATATTGAAACCGTCCTTTCCAGCAGTATCGCTGCTGTCTTTTTTGCAGCTTTTGTTGTTGCTGGAACTATGTGGTATGGTTCAGCAACTACCCCCATTGAATTATTTGGTCCCACTCGTTATCAATGGGATCAAGGATACTTCCAGCAAGAAATATATCGAAGAGTTGGTGCTGGGCTAGCCGAAAATCAAAGTTTATCAGAAGCTTGGTCTAAAATTCCTGAAAAATTAGCTTTTTATGATTACATCGGCAATAATCCAGCAAAAGGGGGATTGTTTAGAGCGGGCTCAATGGATAATGGAGATGGAATAGCCGTTGGTTGGTTAGGGCATCCCATCTTTAGAGATAAAGAGGGGTGTGAACTTTTTGTACGCCGTATGCCTACTTTTTTTGAAACATTTCCGGTTGTTTTAGTAGACGGAGACGGAATTGTTAGAGCCGATGTTCCTTTTCGAAGGGCAGAATCGAAATATAGTGTCGAACAAGTAGGTGTAACTGTTGAGTTCTATGGTGGCGAACTCAATGGAGTCAGTTATAGTGATCCTGCTACTGTGAAAAAATATGCTAGACGTGCTCAATTAGGTGAAATTTTTGAATTAGATCGTGCTACTTTGAAATCAGATGGTGTTTTTCGTAGCAGTCCAAGAGGTTGGTTTACTTTTGGACATGCTTCGTTTGCTCTACTCTTCTTTTTCGGGCATATTTGGCATGGTGCTAGAACCTTGTTCCGAGATGTTTTTGCTGGGATCGACCCAGATTTGGATGCTCAAGTAGAATTTGGAGCATTCCAAAAACTTGGAGATCCAACTACAAGAAGACAGATAGTATGATAGAGCATTCTTTTGTTCCTTTTCGACTTTTTTTGTTTTTGTTGTTATGATTTGAATTTGACATAAAGAACCAGATAAATCTTGATTCGACTCAAAACACTTTGTTTTCACTTTTTTTCTTTATCCGAGAAATGAGCTCCAATAAACAATAAACAGGTATGAAAGCTATAATTGTAAACCACGATTAAATCTATGGAAGCATTGGTTTATACATTCCTCTTAGTTTCGACTTTAGGAATCATTTTTTTCGCTATCTTTTTTAGAGAACCCCCTAAAGTTCCAACTAAAAAAATGAAATGATTTTTCATTATCTCAATTGAAGTAATGAGCCCCCAATATTATATTAAGGGCTCATTACTTCAACTAGTCCCCATGCTCTTCGAATGGATCTCTTAGTTGTTGAGAGGGTTGCCCAAAAGCAGTATATAAGGCATACCCAGTAAAACTTACAAGTAAACCAGATATAGAGATGGCAACTAGGGTTGCTGTTTCCATTATAATTCTAAAAATTCTTAGAATTCCAAAATTTCAAGACCACAATGGATCTATAGGATATAGATCCTATATTTACAGCGGAATGGTATACAAAGTCAACAGATCTCAATCAATATAAAATAGGATTTATGGCTACACAAACTGTTGAGGGTAATTCTAAGTCTAGTCCAAGACGAACTATTGTAGGGGATTTATTAAAACCATTAAATTCAGAATATGGTAAAGTAGCTCCGGGGTGGGGAACTACTCCTTTGATGGGTGTTGCAATGGCTCTATTTGCGATATTTCTATCTATTATTTTGGAGATTTATAATTCGTCCATTTTACTGGACGGAATTTCTATGAATTAGATTCACAAGAATCAAGTAACTAGCTTTTCAATAGAAAACTAAGGTTAAGCATTTAGGTTTTTTATCGTTAGCCTATTTCATTTTGATTTGGTAGTTTGATCGTGAAACTTCTTTGTTTCTGTATTTCCGGAATATGAGTGTGTGACTTGTTATAATGGATCTTATTGATAGTACAGAACATAAAAAAAATGGATCTGTCATCTTGATAGAGATGATTTTACCCCGTCAGATATTTATTCTAGTATCTGGAGTACGGAATATAGAAAATCAAAAATATTCTTAAAATATTAGAACTATGATTCATACTAAATATTTAGACCTCGTAACTGGATTTAAAAAAACTTTTCAAAGAGTTGAAAGAATAAATTGAAAAATGAAAATTATTTAAAACTTCCGTCGATTATCTTTATTTTGATCAACGGACAAATGTTTCTTTGTTCTATCTATTCATTGAATAAGTGATGATCCAGCAGTTCTTACTCAGGGAATTTTTGGACTTCGATTAAAGGTTTTTTTTGAATCATCGTGGTCATGATACGAATCTGATGTTTTTTTTAATTGATTCATATGGTCCTAACAAGAGAATTCCTATCAATAATAATAATTAAGAAAACAGCAGTAAAAAAAAGAACATTACACACAAATAAAAAATGGAAGTAAATAATAGAATATTCAAGAGGCCTACTGTAAATAAAGACGAGTGAGCCGACTTGATATTTTGGCATTATAACCACAAAGAATAGTTTTCGGATTTCTATTTTTTCTTATCTTCCGAAAAGATTGGAATCATAGGATTCCGTTAAGAAGTTTCAAGCTTTCTATTACACATATCTGTTTTCATTACAACCAGTATTTGGGTATTTTTGTTTGAGCCGTACGAGATGAAATTCTCATATACGGTTCTCGGGGGGGTACCTTAGTTTACCTATCTCAATAAAGTCTATGATTGGTTCGAAGAACGTCTTGAGATTCAGGCGATTGTCGATGATATAACCAGTAAATACGTTCCTCCCCATGTAAACATATTTTATTGTTTAGGAGGAATTACACTTACTTGTTTTTTAGTCCAAGTAGCGACGGGATTTGCTATGACTTTTTATTATCGTCCGACTGTTACTGAAGCTTTTGCTTCTGTTCAATATATAATGACGGAGGCTAACTTTGGTTGGTTAATCCGATCAGTTCATCGATGGTCGGCAAGTATGATGGTCTTAATGATGATTCTGCACGTATTTCGCGTGTATCTCACAGGTGGCTTTAAAAAACCTCGCGAATTAACTTGGGTTACCGGTGTAGTTTTGGCTGTATTGACCGCATCTTTTGGTGTAACTGGTTATTCCTTACCTTGGGATCAAATTGGTTATTGGGCAGTCAAAATTGTAACAGGCGTGCCCGAAGCTATTCCTGTAATAGGATCCTCTTTGGTAGAGTTATTACGCGGAAGTTCTAGTGTGGGACAATCCACCTTGACTCGTTTTTATAGTTTGCATACTTTTGTATTACCTCTTCTTACTGCCGTATTTATGTTAATGCACTTTCCAATGATACGTAAGCAAGGCATTTCTGGTCCTTTATAGTAAATATGAATCATAGATATTTGTAATTAATCATTTCTTATTTGGGGGAGGAATATATTTCATTGCTACAAATATGGATTATTTAAAAGAATAAGACATGTATTTGGATATTTTCCTTCAATTTAACAAAATTGGATTATTATTATTTTTTACATACACGAATAGTTGAAGGGAATTCTACGAAGAAGAAATGGATTATGGGAGTGTGTGACTTGAACTATTGATTGGGCCACGCAGATATATGATTTTCTCTTATCTGCCACATTTGAATTTACAATTCAATGTGTCTTTATTCCAACTACCACGCAAGGTCCGTCCCTACAGAGGATAGGCTGGTTTCACTTGTAAAGAATCTTTTCTATGATCAGACTCGATCATATCCTGCATGAACAGGCTCCGTAACATCCAGTAAAAAAAGTGATGTGGGATAATCTGAATTATATTTTCTCTATTTCACTGAACTTAATAGTATGGAAATGCATTCATTTCCTATGCATTGACTCGATTTATGATACTATCGGAGTAAACCAAGTGGATCTAAAGAAGAACAGGGGTTAGATTATATTAGTAACAAGTAAATCCTTTGTACGTAAAAAGTTCCAAGATTTTTTTTTTGGGGGGGGGGTAAGAATTGCAAGGTTTGAGATCACCCAAAAAGCACTATTCACTTTGAAAGCCTACTTGGGTATTGAGCGTTTACTTAAGTTTACTTAATAATAAAAGAACTTAATTTTTTTTTTTTGCAGATAAGATAATTGTAACTTCGGAGAAGAAAATAAGGTTTATTTTCTTACATGGAATCTTTCTATATGTGTGGATAACATATGCATTTTTTCTATGGATACATTCGAAATGTTTGATTCGTGCTCGAGCCGGATGATGAAAAATTATCATGTCCGGTTCTTTCGGAGGATGGATCTATAAGAATTCACCTATCCTAATAACAAAAAAACCTGACTTGAATGATCCTGTATTAAGAGCTAAATTGGCTAAAGGAATGGGTCATAATTATTATGGAGAACCTGCATGGCCCAATGATCTTTTATATATTTTTCCAGTAGTAATTCTGGGTACTATTGCCTGTAACGTAGGATTAGCGGTTCTAGAACCATCAATGATTGGAGAACCCGCGGATCCATTTGCAACTCCTTTGGAAATACTACCCGAATGGTATTTCTTTCCCGTATTTCAAATACTTCGTACAGTGCCCAATAAGTTATTAGGCGTTCTTTTAATGGTTTCGGTACCTATGGGATTATTAACAGTACCCTTTTTGGAAAATGTTAATAAATTCCAAAACCCATTTCGCCGTCCAGTAGCAACAACCATCTTTTTAATTGGTACCATAGTAGCCCTTTGGTTGGGTATTGGAGCAACATTACCTATTGAGAAATCTCTAATTTTAGGTCTTTTTTAAACTTTTTAATTAAATGGATTCAATTGTGAAATAAAATATCATGCCATGTATATTGTGTATCTAGGGAGAATTCATTTTGAAACGACTAATCCCTAGATACATCTTTTGGCCTATTCCGAGTATATGGATTTATTCTAAGGATTCAAATTACACATTTTCACCTTTATTTTTATAAATAATAAAAATATGAAAAAAAAAAACCAATGCCAATGGATTTCAAATTTATGCGAAATGCTTTTCTATTTCTAAAATGTCTAATATATGTTTTACATCTTCTACACGAAAATGTTCCATTTCCATAAGGTCTTCTTGACTATTATTCAAAAGTTCTAATAATGTATGAATATTGGATCTTTTGAGACAATTATAGATCTTGGGAGGCAATTCTAATTGGTCAATAAAAATGGATTTCAATGCTATTCCTTTTTTATTTTTCCTCAGTTTATCCTTAGCCAATATATCATGAAAAGTAAAAAGGGGTAAAGTAACCTTGTGTTGATTTTTTTCTAAATGAAAGGGATCTTCTTCTGCATGTAAAAAGGGAATAAATAAATCAATCAAATTCCGAGAGGCTTCATAAAGCGCCTCTTTAGGAGTTAAACTCCCATTTGTCCATATTTCGAGAAAGAGTATCTCTTGTTTTTTTTTCCCATTCCCATAGGAATGAATACTATGATTTACATTTCGAACAGGCATGAATACAGCATCTATGGGAAAACTTCCGTCTTGAAAGTTTTTTAGTGTTTTTATACGATATCCGCGATTCCTCTCAATTTTTAATCCAATACACAAATTAATAGGTTCTGTTAGGTTGGCTATATGTTGTGTATTATCAATGATTTCCACAGAAGGTGGTAAAATGATGTCTTGAGCAGTTATATATCCAGGACCTTTGAAACAAATAGATGCGTCTTGAGTTCCATACAGATTACTTCTCAATACAATTTCTTTCAAATTCATTAAAATTTCATGTACTGATTCTTGAATACCTACTATGGTAGAATATTCATGTGGTATTTTCTCCGATTTTGCACGTGTAATACATGTTCCCTCTATTTCTCCTAGCAAAACTCTTCGCACTGCAATGCCTATTGTATCGGCTTGGCCTTTCATAAGTGGAGACAGAATAAAGCGTCCATAATAAAGACGTTTACTGTCTACTCTTGATTCAACACACTTCCACTGTAGTGTCCGAGTTGATACTCTTATTTTCTCTCGAACCATAGTAATATATATATATTTGATCAAACCCTTGAATTGTTTATTTCTCTTGAAATCTTTTCCATGTTTATTTTTAATTTTACACACGTCTTTTTTTCGGAGACCTACATCCATTATGTGGCATAGGGGTTACATCCCGTATAAAATTTAATAGTATACCACTTCTACGAATAGCTCTTAATGCCGCATCTCTTCCGAGACCGGGGCCTTTTATCATGACTTCTGCTCGTTGCATGCCTTGATCCGCTACTGTTCGAATAGCATTTCCTGCTGCGGTTTGAGCGGCAAATGGTGTACCCCTTCGTGTACCCTTGAATCCACAAGTACCGGCGGAGGACCAAGAAATAACCCGACCACGTACATCTGTAACAGTCACAATAGTATTGTTAAAACTAGCTTGAACATGAATAACTCCCTTTGGTATTTTATGAGCATGCTTACGCGAACCAATACGTCCATTTTTACGCGAACCCATTTTTGGTATAGGTTTTGCCATATTTGATTATTTCATAAAAATAAGTCCGAGATATATGGATATATCCATTTCATTCAAAAACGGATCCTTTACTTTTTTCTAACTAGTTTCTAACTAGAATTCATATTCGATTTATATATATCAATTGTATTTTTATATTAATCGACATCGAATATGAATTTTTGAAATAAAATTTCAAATTGGAAATACCAATAATAAAAAATTTCTTCTAATATTTTATAAAATATATATTCTAATATTTTTATATTCTATTTTTATAGAAAATCCTCTTTTGTGGAAATATTATCCTTGTCTTTGTTTATGTTTTGGATTGGAACAAATTACTAGAATTCGCCCTCGCCTGCGAATTAATCGACATTTTTCACAAATTTTACGGACGGAGGCCCCTATTTTCATATTTGTAATTCCTTAATAAGTTAATACCAAATCTATTTATTGGAAGAAAATAAGGTTTCCTTACATTTTGAACTTGTACCCCCCCCCCAAAAAAAAAGATTGTTGAAATTAAAAAACAGTCTAATTAAATTGAATTTTTTATGCTTCTTTTTTTTTTTCTACGGGCGTATACATATAAACATATAAAAAGTACGTCGAATCTTTTGAAAAACATAGCTTATAATTCAATTTTGATTATATAAAGGAATCTGAAACATACCCCTGGGAATTTATTCATTCAGGAATTAAATCCTCTTGAATCCTTTTTATTTTTTCTTTTTTTTTTTCCAATTCCAGTTTCAGTTAAACCCCCTTCGCACATTCACTAGTATATGAGGGGTGGGTGATATTCTAAATCTGTGTTTTCTCTCTCTCTTTTTGACAAAAATGGATAGAAATTTCTCATCTAATTCGTATTTCAGAAAGATTACCATATATAACATAAAATTTCTCCGCCTATTTTTTCTAATCGAGCCTCTCGATCTGTCATTATACCCCTAGAAGTTGAAAGAATTACAATCCCCATGCCTCCTAAAATTTTAGGGATTCGTTGATAATTAGAATATATTCGCAGACCAGGTGTACTGATCCGTTTTAAATTTAAAAAACTTTTATATGATCCTTTCTTATTTATTCTATACCGTAGAGTTAAAACTAAATAATATTTGTCGCTTTCCCTATGTTTTCTGACGTTTTCAACAAAACCCTCTCGTAAAAGTATTTTCACAGTGTTTTCGGTGATGTTAGTAAATGGTATTTGAACCATTTTTTTTCTATTCATATCAGCATTTCGTATATAGGTTATTATGTCAGCGATGGTGTCCTTACTCATGATAAACGAAAATGATTGTTGCTCCTTATTTTCAATATAATCAACATGCTCGTTTTTCTATTTTTTTTTCATTATTTCATTTAGATCATCCAATATATTTCATTTAGATCATCCAATATTAATATGAAATAGATAATAATTGTTATTTCTAATACTTAGAATAATTACTACAAAAGGGATATGTGTGAGATATAATATATTAATTAATCCATTTTCATTACAAAACAAATATATCCATATCACGGTTTTGCCTTATAATTTTATAATACCTCGGGTGCTAATGAAACTATTTTAGTGAAATTTAACTGTCTCAATTCCCGTGCGATTGCACAAAAGATTCGAGTTCCTTTTGGATTTCCTTCTTGATCAATGACAACTGCAGCATTATCATCATACTGAATTAGTATACCGTTGCTACGTTTGAGTTCTTTACAAGTACGTACAATTACAGCTCTGATCACTTCTGATCTTTCTAAGGTCATATTTGGTACTGCTTCCTTGATTACAGCAACAACAATGTCACCAATATAAGCATATCGTCGATTACTAGCTCCTAGGATTCGAATACACATCAATTCGCGGGCTCCGCTGTTATCAGCTACATTCAAATAGGTTTGAGGTTGAATCATATCATTTTTTTGTTCTTTCAGTCCAAAGATTGAAGTAAAAAAAAAATATTCTGTGTTCAAAAATAAGGAACTTACAATTGCATTTTTATGTTTTCATCCTAAAGCCCTCTTTCCTTTGGTTTTCATTATTATCCTGAAATAATGAATTGAGTTCGTATAGGCATTTTTGAGGCTGCTAAAGAAATAGCCTTTCTGGCTATATTTTCTGATATCCCACCCATCTCATAAAGTATTTTCCCAGGTTTAACGACAGATACCCAATATTCGGGAGATCCTTTTCCCGAACCCATACGCGTTTCGGTGGGTCTTACTGTAACTGGTTTGTCTGGAAATATGCGTACCCATATTTGTCCACCTCGTCGGACATTTCGTGACATTGCTCGCCGTCCCGCTTCTATTTGTCTAGACGTGATCCAAGCGGGCTCAAGTGCCTGAAGAGCATATCTTCCGAAGCAAATATTATTACCTCGATAGGATATTCCTTTCATTCTTCCTCTATGTTGTTTACGAAATCTGGTTCTTTTGGGGTTCTAGTTGATGGTTGTTTCTCAATTCCATCTCTATTACAGAACCGTACATGAGATTTTTCATCTCATACGGCTCCTCGCGAATGAAACGATTCCAATAATATATATATATAAATCGATTTAATCGATAAAATAATATACACTAATATACATATGTTTAATGAATAATAGAATCGCGGGATTTTTTGAGATTTCATAGAATCTATTAGTCTATTGGAAATTTGTATATCTTGTTTTGATATATAACTTAATATGTATTCTTATAGACAATTTAAGACAATTTTTGCTATCTGTATATAACTAAATAATATTGTTTTGTTATCTTATAATATTCTAACGAATCCTTATTTCTATTTTTCTTTTTTCTTTTATTATCATATCGTATCATATCGGATTGGCAAAAATAAAAAAATTCAATAAAATACAAATTTTCGCGGGCGAAAATTCACTCTTTTATTACCAAATTCAGATGGAATGTAGGGCATAATTCCTCAATAAAAAAGAATGGATTCTTTTTTGGTTTGTTCCGCCATCCCACCTAATGAATCATTAAGATTTGTTTAAAAAAAATCTTAGATATTCGCAGGTTTCGTCGTTCCCATCGCTTCTCAATTAATGGTTAGGTCTGAATTCTACAACGGAGCCTCTCTAATTATAAGATTTTTTTTAAATACTATTTCTTTTTTCTTGA
>NW_020874368.1:0-33694 GCF_003935025.1 Abrus precatorius | reverse complement strand
GGTTATCGATCATATAGTCCATAACGGTGGGAGAGCGCAGCGTTGCTGTAGGTACAACTGGAAAGCTCGCAAACAACTGGAGAACTGTGGACCGCAAAAGGGCGCAGAAGGGAGTGAGGAAAGCGGGTGTGTGAAGGGCAAATCCTCTGTGCTTTCTAGGATCTAGGATACTGATATTCAAGGAATTTGCTCAGTGGCCTAAGAAACGAGTTTCGCCGACGTCCTACCTTTGCACGGTAAGGGCAAAAAGGAGAAAAAAAGAGGACCAAGGAACCTGGAACTGTGGGTCCAAAAAGTACGCAGAAGGTGCCAGAGGGGGAAAGCTGGTGTGAAAGCGTTCCTTTGAGTCCTAGGAGTGATATTCAAGGAGTTTCAGTGGCCTGAGACCAGGTTTCGCACGTCTTCCATTGCCGATAAGCAAAAGAGGACCAAAAGAGACCAAAGCTGGAACTTGGGTCTAAAAGCGCCAGAAAGTGCCAGAAGGGTAGAAGCTGGTGTGAAAGCCTTCTTTTTAGTCCTAGTCATAATATTCAAGGAGTTTCAGTGGCCTGAGACGAGTTTCACACGTCTTCCTTTACCGGTAAGGAAAAGGGGACCAAAAGAGACCAAAACTAGAACTTGGGTCCAAAAGCGCCAGAAAGTGCCAAAAGGGGAAAAGGTGGTGAGAAAGCCTTCCTTTGAGTCCTAGTACTGATATTCAAGGAATTTCAGTGGCCAGAGACGAGTTTCGCACGGCTTCCTTTGCCGGTAAGCAAAAGGGGACCAAAAGAGACTAAAACTGGAACTTGGGTCCAAAAGCGCCAGAAAGTGCCGAAAGGAAAAATGTGGTGAGAAAGCCTTCTTTTTAGTCGTAGTCATGATATTCCAGGAGTTTGAGTGGCCTGAGACGTGTTTCACACCTCTTCCTTTGCCGGTAAGCAAAAGGGGACCAAAAGAGACTAAAACTGGAACTTGGGTCCAAAAGCGCCAGAAAGTGCCGAAAGGAAAAATGTGGTGAGAAAGCCTTCCTTTGAGTCCTAGGAGTGATATCCAAGGAGTTTCAGTGGCCTGAGACGAGTTTCGCACGTCTTCCTTTGCCGGTAAGCAAAAGAGACCAAAACTAGAACTTGGGTCCAAAAGTACCAGGAAGTTCCAGAAGGGGAGAAGCTGGTGTGAAAGCATTCCTTTGAGTCCTAGGAGTGATATTCAAGGAGTTTTAGGGGCCTGAGACCAGTTTTGCTCGTCTTCCTTTACCGGTAAGAAAAAGGGGACCAAAAGAGACCAAAACTGGAACTTGGGTCCAAAACCGCCAGAAAGTGCCAGAAGGGTAGAACCTGGTGTGAAAGCCTTCCTTTGAGTCCTAGTACTGATAATCAAGGAATTTCAGTGGCCTGAGACGAGTTTCGCACGACTTCCTTTGCCGGTAAGCAAAAGGGGACCAAAAGAGACCAAAACTGGAACTTGGGTCCAAAAGCGCCTGAAAGTGCCAAAAGGGGAGAACGTGGTGAGAAAGCCTTCCTTTGAGTCCTAGTATTGATATTCAAGGAATTTCAGTGGCCTGAGACGAGTTTCGCACGACTTCCTTTGCCAGTAAGCAAAAGGGGACCAAAAGAGACCAAAACTGGAACTTGGGTCCAAAAGCGCCAGAAAGTGCCAGAAGGGTAGAAGCTGGTGTGAAAGCCTTCTTTTTAGTCCTAGTCATGATTTTCAAGGAGTTTCAGTGGCCTGAGACGAGTTTCACACGTCTTCCTTTGCTGGTAAGCAAAAGGGGACCAAAAGAGACCAAAACTGGAACTTGGGTCCAAAAGAGCCAGAAAGTGCCAAAAGGGTAGAAGCTGGTGTGAAAGCCTTCTTTTTAGCCCTAGTCATGATATTCAAGGCGTTTCAGGGGCCTGAGAGTAGTTTCGCACGTCTTCCTTTGCCGGTAAGCAAAAAGGAACCAAACGAGACCAAAACAGGAACTTGGGTCCAAAAGCGCCAAAAAGTGGCAAAATGGGAGAAGGTGGTGAGAAAGCCTTCCATTGAGTCCGAGGAGTGATATCCAAGGAGTTTCCGTGGCCTGAGACGAGTTTCACATGTCTTCCTTTGCCGGTAAGCAAAAGGGGACCAAAAGAGACCAAAACTAGAATTTGGGTCCAAAAGCGCCAAAAAGTGCCAAAAGAGGAAAACATGCTGCGAAAGCCTTGCTTTGAGTCCTAGGAGTGATATTCAAGGAGTTTCAGGGGCCTGAGACGAGTTTCGCACGTGTTTCTTTGCCGGTAAGCAAAAGGGGACCAAAAGAGACCAGAACAAGAACTTGGGTCCAAAAGCACCAGAAAGTGCCAGAACGGTAGAAGCTAATGTGAAAGCCTTCCTTTGAGTACTACTACTGATATTCAAGGAATTTCAGTGGCCTAAGACGAGTTTCACACGTCTTGCTTTGCCGGTAAGCAAAAGGGGACCAAAAGAGACCAAAACCGGAAATTGGGTACAAAAGCGCCAGAAAGTGCCAAAAGAGGAGAAGGTGGTGAGAAAACCTTCCTTTGAGTACTAGTATTTATATTCAAGGAATTTAAGTGGCCAGAGACGAGTTTCGCACGTCTTCCTTTGCTACTAAGCAAAAGGGGACCAAAAGAGACCAAAACTGGAACTTGGGTCCAAAAGCGCCAGAAAGTGCCAGAAGCGGTAGAAGCTGGTGTGAAAGCCTTCTTTTTAGTCCTAGTCATGATATTCCAGGAGTTTCAGTGGCTTGAGACGAATTTCGCACGTCTTCCTTTGCCGGCAAGCAAAAGGGGACCAAAAGAGACCAAAACTGGAACTTGGGTCCAAAAGCTCCAGAAAGTACCAAAAGGGCAAAACGTGGTGAGAAAGCCTCCCTTTGAGTCCTAGGACTGATATTCAAGGAATTTCAGTGGCCTGAGACGAGTTTCGCACGTCTTCCTTTGCCGGTAAGCAAAAGAGACCAAAACTAGAACTTGGGTCCAAAAGTACCAGAAAGTTCCAGAAGGGGAGAAGCTGGTGTGAAAGCATTCCTTTGAGTCCTAGGAGTGATATTCAAGGAGTTTTAGGGGCCTGAGACCAGTTTTGCACGTCTTCCTTTACCGGTAAGAAAAAGGGGACCAAAAGAGACCAAAACTGAAACTTGGGTCCAAAAGTACCAGAAAGTGCCAAAAGGGGAGAAGCTGGTGTGAAAGCATTCCTTTGAGTCCTAGGAGTGATATTCAAGGAGTTTCAGTGGCCTGAGACCAGGTTCGCATGTCTTCCTTTGCCGGTAAGCAAAAGTGGACCAAAAGAGACAAAAACTAGAACTTGGGTCCAAAAGCGCCATAAAGTACCAAAAAGGGGAAAACGTTGTGAGAAAGCCTCCCTTTGAGTCCTAGGAGCGATATTCAACGAGTTTCAACGGCCTGAGACAATTTTTGCAAGTCTTCCTTTGCCGGTAAGCAAAAAGGGGACCAAAAGAGACCAAAACTAGAACTTGGGTCCAAAAGCTCTGGAAAGTGCCAAAAGGGGAAGACGTGGTGAGAAAGCGTCAGCTTGAGTCCTAGGAGTGATATTCAAGAGTTTCAGGAGCCTGAGACGAGTTTTGCACGTCTTTCGTTGCGGGTAAGCAAAAGGGGACCAAAAGAGACCAAAACTGGAACTTGGGTCCAAAAGCGCCAGAAAGTGCCAAAAGGGGAAAAGGTTGTGAGAAAACCTTCCTTTGAGTCCTAGTACTAATTTTCAGGGAATTTCAGGGGCCTGAGACGAGTTTCGCACGTCTTCCTTTGCCGGTATACAAAAAGGGACCCAAAGAGACCAAAACTTGAACTTGGGTCAAAAAGTACCAGAAGGTGCCAGAAGGGAAGAAGCTGGTGTGAAAGCCTTCCTTTGAGTCCTAGGAGTGATATTCAAGGAGTTTCAGTGGCCTAAGACCAGGTTCGCGTCTTCCTTTGCCGGTAAGCAAAAGGGGACCAAAAGAGACCAAAACTTGAACCTTGGTCCAAAAGCGCCAGAAAGTGCCAGAAGCGTAGAAGCTGGTGTGAAAGCCTTCTTTTTAGTCCTAGTGATGATATTCAAGGAGTTTCAGTGGCCTGAGACGAGTTTCACACCCCTTCCTTTGCCGGTAAGCAAAAGGGGACCAAAAGAGTCCAAAACTTGTACCTTGGTCCAAAAGCGCCAGAAAGTGCCAGAAGGGTAGAAGCTGGTGTGAAAGCCTTCTTTTTAGTTCTAATCATGATATTCAAGGAGTTTCAGTGGCCTGAGACGAGTTTCACACGCCTTCCTTTGCCGGTAAGCAAAAGGGGACGAAAAGAGACCAAAACTGGAACTTGGGTCCAAAAGAGCCAGAAAGTGCCAGAAGGGTAGAAGCTGGTGTAAAAGCCTTCCTTTGATTCGTAGTACTGATATTCACGGAATTTCAGTGGCTTGAGACGAGTTTCGCACGTCTTCGTTCGCCGGTAAGCAAAAGGGGACGAAAAGAGACCAAAACTGGAGCTTGGGTCCAAAAGTGCTAGAAAGTGCCAAAAGGGGAAAACGTGGTGAGGAAGCCTTCCTTTGAGTCCTAGGAGTGATATTCAAGGAGTTTCAGTGGCCTGAGACGAGTTTCGCACGTCTTCCTTTGCCGGTAAGCAAAAGGGGACCAAAAGAGACCAAAACAGGAACTTGGGTCCAAAAGCACCAGAAAGTGCCAAAATGGGAGAAGGTGGTGAGAAAGCCTTCCATTGAGTCCTAGGAGTGATATCCAAGGAGTTTCAGTGGCCTGAAGCCACGTTCCACGTCTCCTTTGCCGGTCAAGTCAAAAAGTGGACCTTACCGGCAAAGGGAGACGTGCGAACCTGGTCTTAGGCCACCGAAACTCCTTGGATATCACTCCTAGGACTCAATGGAAGGTTCTCTAACCTTGTTTTCCCCTTTTGGCTCTTTCTGGCGCTTTTGGACCCAAGTTCCAGTTTTGGTCTCTTTTGGTCCCCTTTTGCTTACCGGCAAATAAAGACGTGTGAAACTCGTCTCAGGCGCCTGAAACTCCTTGAATAACACTCCTTGGACTCAAAGGAAGGCTTTCTCATCACGTTTTCCCCTTTTGGCACTTTCTGGCGCTTTTCGACCCAAGTTCTAGTTTTGGTCTCTTTTGGTCCCCTTTTGCTTACCGGAAAAGGAAGAGGTGTGAAACTCGTCTCAGGCCACCGAAATTGCTTGAATATCAGTACTAGGACACAAAGGAAGGCTTTCACACCAGCTTCTACCCTTCTGGCACTTTCTGGCGCTTTTGGACCAGGGTTTAAATTTTGGTCTCTTTTGGTCCCCTTTTGCTTACCGGCAAAGGAAGAGGTGCGAAACTCGTGTCAGGCCACTGAAATTCCTTGAATATCAGTACTAGGACTCAAAGGAAGGCTTTCACACCAGCTTCTACCCTTCTGGCACTTTCTGGCGCTTTTAGACCGAGGTTCAAGTTTTGGTCTATTTTGGTTCCCTTTTGCTTACCGGCAAAGGAAGACGTGCGAACCTGGTCTCAGGCCACTGAAACTCCTTGAATATCACTCCTGGGATTCAAAGGAAGGCTTTCTCACCACGTTTTCCCTTTTTGGCAGCTTCTGGCGCTTTTGGACCCAAGTTCTAGTTTTGGTCTCCTTTGGTCCCCTTTTCCTTACCGGTAAAGGAAGACGTGTGAAACTCGTCTCAGGCCACTGATACTCCTTGAATATTATGACTAGGACTAAAAAGAAGGCTTTCACACCAGCTTCTACCCTTCTGGCACTTTCTGGCGCTTTTGGACCCAAGTTCCAGTTTTGGTCTCTTTTGGTCCCCTTTTGCTTACCGGCAAATAAAGACGTGCGAAACTCGTCTCAGGCCCCTGAAACTCCTTGAATAACACTCCTTGGACACAAAGGAAGGCTTTCTCACCACGTTTTCCCCTTTTGGCACTTTCTGGCGCTTTTCGACCCAAGTTCTAGTTTTGGTCTCTTTTGGTCCCCTTTTGCTTACCGGCAAAGGAAGAGGTGTGAAACTCGTCTCAGGCCACTGAAATTCCTTGAATATCAGTACTAGGGCTCAAAGGAAGGCTTTCACACCAGCTTCTACCCTTCTGGAACTTTTAGGCGCTTTTTCACCGAAGTTCCAGTTTTGGTCTCTTTTGATCCCTTTTTGCTTACCGGCAAAGGAAGATGTGCGAAACTCGTCTCAGGCCGCTGAAACTGCTTGAATATCAGTACTAGGACTAGAAAGAAGGATTCCTCACCACCTTCTCCCCTTTTGGCACTTTCTGGAGCTTTTGGACCCAAGTTCTAGTTTTGGTCTCTTTTGGTCCCCTTTTGCTTACCGGCAAAGGAAGACGTGTGAAACTCGTCTCAGGCCACTGAAACTCCTTGAATATCATGACTAGGGCTAAAAAGAAGGCTTTCACACCAGCTTCTACCTTTCTGGCACTTTCTGGCGCTTTTGGACCCAAGTTCCAGTTTTGGTCTCTTTTGGTCCCCATTTGCTTATCGGCAAAGGAAGACGTGCGAAACTCGTCTCAGGCCACTGAAATTCCTTGAATATCAGTACTAGTTCTCAAAGGAATGCTTTCACACCAGCTTCTACCCTTCTGGCGCTTTTGGAGCAAGGTTCAAGTTTTGGTCTCTTTTGGTCCCCTTTTTCTTACCGGCAAAGGAAGACGTGCGAACCTGGTTTCAGGCCACTGAAACTCCTTGGATATCACTCCTAGGACTCAAAGGAAGGCTTTCTCACCACCTTCTCCCCTTTTGGCACTTTCTGGCGCTTTTGGACCCAAATTCCAGTTTTAGTCACTTTTGGTCCCTTTTTGCTTACCGACAAAGGAAGATGTGCGAAACTCGTCTTAGGCCACTGAAACTCCTTGAATATCACTCCTAGGGCTCAAAGAAAGGCTTTCTCACCATCTTTTCTACTTTAGGCACTTTCTGGCGCTTATGGACCCAAGTTCCAGTTTTGGTCTCTTTTGCTTACCGGCAAATGAAGACGTGCGAAACTCGTCTCAGGCCACTGAAAATCCTTGAATATCAGTACTAGGACACAAAGGAAGGCTTTCACACCAGCTTCTACCCTTCTGGCACTTTCTGGCGCTTTTGGACCAGGGTTTAAATTTTGGTCTCTTTTGGTCCCCTTTTGCTTACCGGCAAAGGAAGAGGTGCGAAACTCGTGTCAGGCCACTGAAATTCCTTGAATATCAGTACTAGGACTCAAAGGAAGGCTTTCACACCAGCTTCTACCCTTCTGGCACTTTCTGGCGCTTTTAGACCGAGGTTCAAGTTTTGGTCTCTTTTGGTTCCCTTTTGCTTACCGGCAAAGGAAGACGTGCGAACCTGGTCTGAGGCCATTGAAACTCCTTGGATATCACTCCTAGGACTCATAGGAAGGCTTTCTCACCACGTTTTCCCCTTTTGGCACTTTCTGGCGCTTTTGGACCCAAGTTCTAGTTTTGGTCTCTTTTGGTCCCTTTTGCTTACCGGCAAAGGAAGACGTGCGAAACTCGTCTCAGGCCACTGAAACTCCTTGAATATCATGACTAGGGCTAAAAAGAAGGCTTTCACACCAGCTTCTACCTTTCTGGCACTTTCTGGCGCTTTTGGACCCAAGTTCCAGTTTTGGTCTCTTTTGGTCCCCATTTGCTTATCGGCAAAGGAAGACGTGCGAAACTCGTCTCAGGCCACTGAAATTCCTTGAATATCAGTACTAGTTCTCAAAGGAATGCTTTCACAACAGCTTCTTGTTGTTCGCAATCTAACACTAGCAAGTGCACTAGGATTGCAGCAAGTGATGAGTAAATTTAAGATCAGAATATCGTCTCCACAGGGAATTTAGGTTTCAAGTACCACTTCACAGAATTATAACCATTTGAGCCATACGAATTTTGGAATGAGATTTGTAACATATAACAGCAGTAAACCAAAGCAATTAAAGCAAAGAACTTGCAGAAAATTAGAGTATAAGATTTGTGATGAAATGAAATAGCAATGAAGGATAGTTAGGAATTTACTTCACAAGAATATCAATATCAATCCAATTAAATCCTCTGAACATTCAAGCAATTGAATAATTGACAATCAGTTTCACATATATCTAGCCAAAGGTTAATTCCTTAACTCATTGACCCTAACAATCCACTAAACCTCCCTAATCCCTTAGGTGAGATTCGATTTCAGGTTGCATTAAGAATTAGAACTATAAGATTGCAGAATTAGGTCTCCTTATCCCTAAGAAATCCCTAAACTCTGGTTGCCAATTCAGATCAGAGCAAACAATCCAATTCCCATTGGTAAAGATTCCTCTTGATTAATCAAATGAATTTCCATTCAGAGATTGCATGAAAAGCAGAATTAACAACTCAATTAATCCAAGAACTTAAAGTTCAGAAGATAAAGTCGAATCAATACATCAATTCGAGTTCCATAAACCCCTAACTATGGGAAATTAAGCACACATTGCAACAAAAACAGAGAAAGAAGAAGAAGAAGATGAAGAAGAATGCAGAGCAGCCATGGCCACGAGCTCCAATCCGATCCCTCTTCTTGGAGCTTCAAGCTTCGACCCCAATCTTCTCTCCACTCTCTCTTAACGAGACTCTAACTAACAAAACAGAAAATGAGCAAAATGATCCCAATTTCGCGCTTCAATCATGTATTTATAGAAACCCAGTTCTGCGCGTTGTCACTTTTCTTCACAAGAGTAACCACGCAGAAGCTTTATGTAGTGCGCGTGTTCACTTTCAAGAGCAAGAGTAACCACGCGCAACTTGCAGAGTTGAAGGCTTCTCTGGAACATTCACTTTTATTCAGAATAGTGGCAACGCAGGAGGTCAAGGGCTGCGCATGATCACGTTCGTGAGTAATAGTAACCACGCGCAAGCTGTCCTGATACAAGTGCCTCTGGAACGCTCACTTTCGTTGGCGAAAGTGACAACGCGCAGCTCCTTAGGAATGGAGTCTTCTCTGGAATGCTCACTTTCGTTGACGAAAGTAATAACGCACACTGGCAACGCTCACTCTTGTAAATAAAAGTGATTACGCACAGGCTCTTCTTCTCCTTTAGGCTCTGGAATGATCACTTTCACTAACAATAGTGATCACGCCCAGGCTGCAACCCATAATTCTTGTATTTTGGAGTCCAACATTGCCATTCTTCCTCTTCCTTCCCATTGATTCTCCATTTCCATGACTTTTGCTCAGCTTATTCCTTCAAAACAAGATAAATTCCTTAAGAACTAAGCATAAATTCTACAAATGCGAAAATAACTACAAATTGAATTAAAACTTTCAATCATTCTCTTTTTCTGAGTTTTTCTGCTTTCTTCATATATTTTCCTTATTAAATGAGCTAGAATTATGCTAAAATATCAGTAAAAATATGGATTCATCACTTCTACCCTTCTGGCGCTTTTGGACCAAGGTTCAAGTTTTGGTCTCTTTTGGTCCCCTTTTGCTTACCGGCAAAGGAAGACGTGCGAACCTGGTTTTAGGCCACTGAAACTCCTTCGATATCACTCCTAGGACTCAAAGGAAGGCTTTCTCACCACGTTTTCCCCTTTTGGCACTTTCTGGCGCTTTTGGACCCAAGTTCTAGTTTTGGTCTCTTTTGGTCCCTTTTGCTTACCGGCAAAGGAAGACGTGCGAAACTCGTCTCAGGCCACTGAAACTCCTTGAATATCATTACTAGGACTAAAAAGAAGGCTTTCACACCAGCTTCTACCTTTCTGGCACTTTCTGGCGCTTTTGGACCCAAGTTCCAGTTTTGGTCTCTTTTGGTCCCCATTTGCTTATCGGCAAAGGAAGACGTGCGAAACTCGTCTCAGGCCACTGAAATTCCTTGAATATCAGTACTAGTTCTCAAAGGAATGCTTTCACAACAGCTTCTTGTTGTTCGCAATCTAACACTAGCAAGTGCACTAGGATTGCAGCAAGTGATGAGTAAATTTAAGATCAGAATATCGTCTCCACAGGGAATTTAGGTTTCAAGTACCACTTCACAGAATTATAACCATTTGAGCCATACGAATTTTGGAATGAGATTTGTAACATATAACAGCAGTAAACCAAAGCAATTAAAGCAAAGAACTTGCAGAAAATTAGAGTATAAGATTTGTGATGAAATGAAATAGCAATGAAGGATAGTTAGGAATTTACTTCACAAGAATATCAATATCAATCCAATTAAATCCTCTGAACATTCAAGCAATTGAATAATTGACAATCAGTTTCACATATATCTAGCCAAAGGTTAATTCCTTAACTCATTGACCCTAACAATCCACTAAACCTCCCTAATCCCTTAGGTGAGATTCGATTTCAGGTTGCATTAAGAATTAGAACTATAAGATTGCAGAATTAGGTCTCCTTATCCCTAAGAAATCCCTAAACTCTGGTTGCCAATTCAGATCAGAGCAAACAATCCAATTCCCATTGGTAAAGATTCCTCTTGATTAATCAAATGAATTTCCATTCAGAGATTGCATGAAAAGCAGAATTAACAACTCAATTAATCCAAGAACTTAAAGTTCAGAAGATAAAGTCGAATCAATACATCAATTCGAGTTCCATAAACCCCTAACTATGGGAAATTAAGCACACATTGCAACAAAAACAGAGAAAGAAGAAGAAGAAGATGAAGAAGAATGCAGAGCAGCCATGGCCACGAGCTCCAATCCGATCCCTCTTCTTGGAGCTTCAAGCTTCGACCCCAATCTTCTCTCCACTCTCTCTTAACGAGACTCTAACTAACAAAACAGAAAATGAGCAAAATGATCCCAATTTCGCGCTTCAATCATGTATTTATAGAAACCCAGTTCTGCGCGTTGTCACTTTTCTTCACAAGAGTAACCACGCAGAAGCTTTATGTAGTGCGCGTGTTCACTTTCAAGAGCAAGAGTAACCACGCGCAACTTGCAGAGTTGAAGGCTTCTCTGGAACATTCACTTTTATTCAGAATAGTGGCAACGCAGGAGGTCAAGGGCTGCGCATGATCACGTTCGTGAGTAATAGTAACCACGCGCAAGCTGTCCTGATACAAGTGCCTCTGGAACGCTCACTTTCGTTGGCGAAAGTGACAACGCGCAGCTCCTTAGGAATGGAGTCTTCTCTGGAATGCTCACTTTCGTTGACGAAAGTAATAACGCACACTGGCAACGCTCACTCTTGTAAATAAAAGTGATTACGCACAGGCTCTTCTTCTCCTTTAGGCTCTGGAATGATCACTTTCACTAACAATAGTGATCACGCCCAGGCTGCAACCCATAATTCTTGTATTTTGGAGTCCAACATTGCCATTCTTCCTCTTCCTTCCCATTGATTCTCCATTTCCATGACTTTTGCTCAGCTTATTCCTTCAAAACAAGATAAATTCCTTAAGAACTAAGCATAAATTCTACAAATGCGAAAATAACTACAAATTGAATTAAAACTTTCAATCATTCTCTTTTTCTGAGTTTTTCTGCTTTCTTCATATATTTTCCTTATTAAATGAGCTAGAATTATGCTAAAATATCAGTAAAAATATGGATTCATCACTTCTACCCTTCTGGCGCTTTTGGACCAAGGTTCAAGTTTTGGTCTCTTTTGGTCCCCTTTTGCTTACCGGCAAAGGAAGACGTGCGAACCTGGTTTTAGGCCACTGAAACTCCTTCGATATCACTCCTAGGACTCAAAGGAAGGCTTTCTCACCACGTTTTCCCCTTTTGGCACTTTCTGGCGCTTTTGGACCCAAGTTCTAGTTTTGGTCTCTTTTGGTCCCTTTTGCTTACCGGCAAAGGAAGACGTGCGAAACTCGTCTCAGGCCACTGAAACTCCTTGAATATCATTACTAGGGCTAAAAAGAAGGCTTTCACACCAGCTTCTACCTTTCTGGCACTTTCTGGCGCTTTTGGACCCAAGTTCCAGTTTTGGTCTCTTTTGGTCCCCATTTGCTTATCGGCAAAGGAAGACGTGCGAAACTCGTCTCAGGCCACTGAAATTCCTTGAATATCAGTACTAGTTCTCAAAGGAATGCTTTCACAACAGCTTCTTGTTGTTCGCAATCTAACACTAGCAAGTGCACTAGGATTGCAGCAAGTGATGAGTAAATTTAAGATCAGAATATCGTCTCCACAGGGAATTTAGGTTTCAAGTACCACTTCACAGAATTATAACCATTTGAGCCATACGAATTTTGGAATGAGATTTGTAACATATAACAGCAGTAAACCAAAGCAATTAAAGCAAAGAACTTGCAGAAAATTAGAGTATAAGATTTGTGATGAAATGAAATAGCAATGAAGGATAGTTAGGAATTTACTTCACAAGAATATCAATATCAATCCAATTAAATCCTCTGAACATTCAAGCAATTGAATAATTGACAATCAGTTTCACATATATCTAGCCAAAGGTTAATTCCTTAACTCATTGACCCTAACAATCCACTAAACCTCCCTAATCCCTTAGGTGAGATTCGATTTCAGGTTGCATTAAGAATTAGAACTATAAGATTGCAGAATTAGGTCTCCTTATCCCTAAGAAATCCCTAAACTCTGGTTGCCAATTCAGATCAGAGCAAACAATCCAATTCCCATTGGTAAAGATTCCTCTTGATTAATCAAATGAATTTCCATTCAGAGATTGCATGAAAAGCAGAATTAACAACTCAATTAATCCAAGAACTTAAAGTTCAGAAGATAAAGTCGAATCAATACATCAATTCGAGTTCCATAAACCCCTAACTATGGGAAATTAAGCACACATTGCAACAAAAACAGAGAAAGAAGAAGAAGAAGATGAAGAAGAATGCAGAGCAGCCATGGCCACGAGCTCCAATCCGATCCCTCTTCTTGGAGCTTCAAGCTTCGACCCCAATCTTCTCTCCACTCTCTCTTAACGAGACTCTAACTAACAAAACAGAAAATGAGCAAAATGATCCCAATTTCGCGCTTCAATCATGTATTTATAGAAACCCAGTTCTGCGCGTTGTCACTTTTCTTCACAAGAGTAACCACGCAGAAGCTTTATGTAGTGCGCGTGTTCACTTTCAAGAGCAAGAGTAACCACGCGCAACTTGCAGAGTTGAAGGCTTCTCTGGAACATTCACTTTTATTCAGAATAGTGGCAACGCAGGAGGTCAAGGGCTGCGCGTGATCACGTTCGTGAGTAATAGTAACCACGCGCAAGCTGTCCTGATACAAGTGCCTCTGGAACGCTCACTTTCGTTGGCGAAAGTGACAACGCGCAGCTCCTTAGGAATGGAGTCTTCTCTGGAATGCTCACTTTCGTTGACGAAAGTAATAACGCACACTGGCAACGCTCACTCTTGTAAATAAAAGTGATTACGCACAGGCTCTTCTTCTCCTTTAGGCTCTGGAATGATCACTTTCACTAACAATAGTGATCACGCCCAGGCTGCAACCCATAATTCTTGTATTTTGGAGTCCAACATTGCCATTCTTCCTCTTCCTTCCCATTGATTCTCCATTTCCATGACTTTTGCTCAGCTTATTCCTTCAAAACAAGATAAATTCCTTAAGAACTAAGCATAAATTCTACAAATGCGAAAATAACTACAAATTGAATTAAAACTTTCAATCATTCTCTTTTTCTGAGTTTTTCTGCTTTCTTCATATATTTTCCTTATTAAATGAGCTAGAATTATGCTAAAATATCAGTAAAAATATGGATTCATCACTTCTACCCTTCTGGCGCTTTTGGACCAAGGTTCAAGTTTTGGTCTCTTTTGGTCCCCTTTTGCTTACCGGCAAAGGAAGACGTGCGAACCTGGTTTTAGGCCACTGAAACTCCTTCGATATCACTCCTAGGACTCAAAGGAAGGCTTTCTGACCACCTTCTCCCCTTTTAGCACTTTCTAGCGCTTTTGGACCTAAGTTCAAGTTTTGGTCACTTTTGGTCCGCTTTTGCTTACCGGCAAAGGAAGACGTGTGAAACTCGTCTTAGGCCACTGAAACTCCTTGAATATCATGACTAGGACTAAAAAGAAGGCTTTAACACCAGCTTCTACCCTTCTGGCACTTTCTGGCGCTTTTGGACCCAAGTTCCAGTTTTGGTCTCTTTTGGTCCCCTTTTTCATACAGGAAAACCAAGACGTGCGAAACTCGTCTCAGGCCACTGAAATTCCTTGAATATCAGTACTAGGACTCAAAGGAAGGCTTTCTCACCACGTTTTCCCCTTTTGGCACTTTCTCGCGCTTTGGGACCCAAGTTCCAGTTTTGGTCTCTTTTGGTCCCCTTTTGCTTACCGGCAAAGGAAGACGTGTGAAACTCGTCTCAGGCCACTGAAACTCCTGTAATATCATGACTAGGACTAAAAAGAAGGCTTTCACACCAGCTTCTACCCTTCTGGCACTTTCTGGCGCTTTTGGACCCAAGTTCCAGTTTTGGTCTCTTTTGGTCCCCTTTTGCTTATCGGCAAAGGAAGACGTGTGAAACTCGTCTTAGGCCACGGAAACTCCTCTAATATCATGACTAGGACTAAAAAGAAGGCTTTCACACCATCTTCTACCCTTCTGGCACTTTCTGGCGCTTTTGGACCCAAGTTCCAGTTTTGACCTCTTTTGGTCCCCTTTTTCATACAGGAAAACCAAGACGTGCGAAACTCGTCTCAGGCCACTGAAATTCCTTGAATATCAGTACTAGGACTCAAAGGAATGCTTTCACACCAGCTTCTACCCTTCTGGCACTTTCTGGCGCTTTTGCACCCAAGTTCCAGTTTTGGTCTCTTTTGGTCCCCTTTTGCTTACCGGCAAAGGAAGACGTGCGAAACTCGTCTCAGGCCACTGAAACTCCTTGAATATCACTACTAGGACTCAAAGGAAGGCTTTCACACCAGCTTCTCCCCTTCTGGCACTTTCTGGCGCTTTTGCACCCAAGTTCCAGTTTTGGTCTCTTTTGGTCCCCTTTTGCTTACCGGCAAAGGAAGACGTGCGAAACTCGTCTCAGGCCACTGAAACTCCTTGAATATAAGTACTAGGACTCAAAGGAATGCTTTCACACCAGCTTCTACCCTTCTGGCACTTTCTGGCGCTTTTGCACCCAAGTTCCAGTTTTGGTCTCTTTTGGTCCCCTTTTGCTTACCGGCAAAGGAAGACGTGCGAAACTCGTCTCAGGCCACTGAAACTCCTTGAATATCACTCCTAGGACTCAAAGGAAGGCTTTCTCACCACGTTTTCCCCTTTTGGCACTTTCTGGCGCTTTTGGACCCAAGTTCCAGTTTTGGTCTGTTTTGGTCCGCTTTTGCTTACTGGCAAAGGAAGACGTGCGAAACTCGTCTCAGGCCACTGAAAGTCCTTGAATATCACTCCTGGGGCTCAAAGGAAGGCTTTCTCACCACGTTTTCCCCTTTTGGCACCTTCTGCCGCTTTTGGACCCAAGTTCCAGTTTTGGTCTCTTTTGGTCCCCTTTTTCATACCGGCAAAGGAAGACGTGCGAACCTTGTCTCTGACCACTGAAACTCCTTGGATATCACTCCTAGGACTCAATGGAAGTCTTTCTCACCACCTTCTCCCTTTTTGGCACTTTCTGGCGCTTTTAGACCCAAGTTCCTGTTTTGGTCTCTTTTGGTCCCCTTTTGCTTACCGGCAAAGGAAGACGTGCGAACCTAGTCTCAGGCCACTGAAACTCCTTGGATATCACTCGTAGGACTCAAAGGAAGGCTTTCTCACCACCTTATCCCCTTTTGGCACTTTCTGGAGGTTTTGGACCCAAGTTCCAGTTTTGGTCTCTTTTGGTCCCTTTTTGCTTACCGGCCAAGGATGACGTGCGAAACTCGTCTCAGGCCACTGAAACTCCTTGAATATCACTTCTATGACTCAAAGGAAATCTTTCTCACCACGTTTTCCCCTTTTGGCAATTTATGGCGCTTTTGGACCCAAGTTCCAGTTTTGGTCTCTTTTGGTCCCCTTTTGCTTACCAGCAAAGGAAAAAGTGCGAAATTGGTCTCAGGCCACTGAAACTCCTTGGATATCACTCCTAGGACACAAAGGAAGGCTTTCACAACAGTTTCTACCCTTCTAGCACTTTCTGGCGCTTTTGGACCAAGGTTCAAATTTTGGTCTCTTTTGGTCCCCTTTTCCTTACCGGCAAAGGAAGACGTGCGAACCTGGTCTCAGGCCACTGAAACTCCTTGAATATTACTCCTAGGACTCAAAGGAAGGCTTTCACACCAGCTTCTCCCCTTCTGGCACCTTCTGGCGCTTTTGGACCCAAGTTCTAGTTTTGGTCTCTTTTGGTCCCCTTTTGCTTACCGGAAATGGAAGACGTGCGAAACTCGTCTCAGACCATTGAAATTCCTTGAATATCACTCCTAGGGCTCAAAGGAAGGCTTTCACACCAGCTTCTACCCTTCTGGCACTTTCTGGCGCTTTTGGACCCAAGTTCTAGTTTTGGTCTCTTTTGGTCCCTTTTGCTTACCGGCAAAGGAAGACGTGTGAAACTCGTCTCAGGCTACTGAAACTCCTTGAATATCACTCCTAGGACTCAAACGAAAGCTTTCTCACCACCTTCCCCCCTTTTGGCACCTTCTGGCGCTTTTGGACCCAAGTTCTAGTTTTGGTCTCATTTGGTCCCCTTTTGCTTACCGGAAATGGAAGACGTGCGAAACTCGTCTCAGACCATTGAAATTCCTTGAATATCACTCCTAGGGCTCAAAGGAAGGCTTTCACACCAGCTTCTACCCTTCTGGCACTTTCTGGCGCTTTTGGACCCAAGTTCTAGTTTTGGTCTCTTTTGGTCCCTTTTGCTTACCGGCAAAGGAAGACGTGTGAAACTCGTCTCAGGCTATTGAAACTCCTTGAATATCATGACTAGGACTAAAAAGAAGGCTTTCACACCAGCTTCTACCCTTTTTGCACTTTCTGGCGCTTTTGGACCCAAGATCCAGTTTTGGTCTCTTTTGGTCCCCTTTTGCTTACCGGCATAGGAAAACGTGCGAAACTCATCTCAGGCCACTGAAACTCCTTGAATATCACTCCTAGATCTCAATGGAAGGCTTTCTCACCACGTTTTCCCCTTTTGGCACCTTTTGGCGCTTTTTGACCCAAGTTCTAGTTTTGGTCTCTTTTGGTCCCTTTTGCTTACCGGGAAAGAAAGACGTGCGAAACTCGTCTTAGGCCACTAAAACTCCTTGAATATCAGTACTAGGACTCAAAGGAGGGCTTTCACACTAGCTTCTACCCCTCGGGAACTTTCTGGTGCTTTTGGACCAATGTTCAAATTTTGGCCTCTTTTGGTCCCCTTTTGCTTACCGCCAAAGGAAGACGTGCAAAACTCGTCTCAGGCCACTGAAAATCCTTGAATATCAGTACTAGGACTAGAAAGAAGGCTTTCTCACCACCTTCTCACCTTTTGGCACTTTCTGGCGCTTTTGGAACCAAGTTCCAGTTTTGGTCTCTTTTGGTCCCTTTTGCTTACCGACAAAGGAAGACGTGCGAAACTCGTCTCAGGCCATTGAAATTCCTTGAATATCACTCCTAGGGCTCAAAGGAAGGCTTTCACACCAGCTTCTACCCTTTGGCACTTTCTGGCGCTTTTGGACCCAAGTTCTAGTTTTGGTCTCTTTTGGTCCCTTTTGCTTACCGGCAAAGGAAGACGAGTGAAACTCGTCTCAGGCTACTGAAACTCGTCTCAGGCTACTGAAACTCCTTGAATATCATCACTAGGACTAAAAAGAAGGCTTACACACCAGCTTCTACCCTTCTTGCAATTTTTGGCGCTTTTGGACCCAAGATCCAGTTTTGGTCTCTTTTGGTTTCCTTTTGCTTACCGGCAAAGGAAGACGTGCGAAACTCGTGTCAGGCCACTGAAACTCCTTGAATATCACTCCTAGGGCTCAAAGGAAGGCTTTCTCACCATGTTTTCCCCTTTTCGCACCTTCTGGCGCTTTTGGACCCAAGTTCTAGTTATGGTCTCTTTTGGTCCCTTTTGCTTACCGGCAAAGGAAGATGTGTGAAAGTCGTCTCAGGCTACTGAAACTCCTTGAATATCATGACTAGGACTAAAAAGAAGGCTTTCGAACCAGCTTCTACCCTTCTTGCACTTTCTGGCGCTTTTGGACTCAAGATCCAGTTCTGGTCTCTTTTGGTCCCCTTTTGCTTACCGGCAAAGGAAGACGTGCGAAACTCGTCTCAGGCCACTGAAACTCCTTGAATATCACTCCTAGGGCTCAAAGGAAGGCTTTCTCACCATGTTTTGCCCTTTTGGCAATTTCTGGCGCTTTTGGACCCAACTTCCAGTTTTGGTCTCTTTTGGTCCCCTTTTGCTTACCGGCAAAGAAAAACGTGCGAAATTGGTCTGAGGCCACTGAAATTCCTTGGATATCACTCCTAGGACTCATAGGAAGGCTTTCTCACCACGTTTTCCAGAAAGTGCCAAAAGGGGAGAAGGTGGTGAGAAAGCCATCCTTTGAGTCCTAGGAGTGATTTTCAAGGAGTTTGAGTGGCCTAAGACTAGTTTCGCACGTCTTCCTTTGTCGGTAAGTAAAAGGGGACTAAAAGAGACCAAAACTGGAACTTGGGTGCAAAAGCTCCAGAAAGTGTCAAAAGGGGAGAAGGTGGTGAGAAAGCCTTCCTTTGAGTCCTAGGAGTGATATTCAAGGAGTTTCAGTGGCTGAGACGAGTTTCGCACGTCTTCCTTTGCCGGTAAGCAAAAGGGGACCAAAAGAGACCAAAACTGGAACTTGGGTCAAAAGCTCCAGAAAGTGCCAAAAGGGGAGAAGGTGGTGAGAAAGCCTTCCTTTGAGTCCTAGGAGTGATATTCAAGGAGTTTCAGTGGCTGAGACGAGTTTCGCACGTCTTCCTTTGCCGGTAAGCAAAAGGGGACCAAAAGAGACCAAAACTGGAACTTGGGTCCAAAAGCTCCAGAAAGTGCCAAAAGGGGAGAAGGTGGTGAGAAAGCCTTCCTTTGAGTCCTAGGAGTGATATTCAAGGAGTTTCAGGGCTTGAGACGAGTTTCGCACGTCTTCCTTTGCTGGTAAGCAAAAGGGGACCAAAAGAGACCAAAACTGGAACTTGGGTCCAAAAGCGCCAGAAAGTGCCAGAAGGAGAGAAGGTGGTGAGAAAGCCTTCTTTTAGTCCTAGTAGTGATATTCAAGGAGTTTCAGTGGTCTAAGACGAGTTTCGCACGTCTTCCTTTGCCGGTAAGCAAAAGGGACCAAAAGAGACCAAAACTGGAACTTGGGTCCAAAAGCTCCAGAAAGTGCCAAAAGGGGAGAAGGTGGTGAGAAAGCCTTCCTTTGAGTCCTAGGAGTGATATTCAAGGAGTTTCAGGGCTGAGACGAGTTTCGCACGTCTTCCTTTGCCGGTAAGCAAAAGGGACCAAAAGAGACCAAAACTGGAACTTGGGTCAAAAGCTCCAGAAAGTGCCAAAAGGGGAGAAGGTGGTGAGAAAGCCTTCCTTTGAGTCCTAGGAGTGATATTCAAGGAGTTTCAGTGGCTGAGACGAGTTTCGCACGTCTTCCTTTGCCGGTAAGCAAAAGGGGACCAAAAGAGACCAAAACTGGAACTTGGGTCCAAAAGCGCCAGAAAGTGCCAGAAGGAGAGAAGGTGGTGAGAAAGCCTTCCTTTAGTCCTAGTAGTGATATTCAAGGAGTTTCAGTGGCTGAGACGAGTTTCGCACGTCTTCCTTTGCCGGTAAGCAAAAGGGACCAAAAGAGACCAAAACTGGAACTTGGGTCCAAAAGCTCCAGAAAGTGCCAAAAGGGGAGAAGGTGGTGAGAAAGCCTTCCTTTGAGTCCTAGGAGTGATATTCAAGGAGTTTCAGTGGCCTGAGACGAGTTTCGCACGTCTTCCTTTGCCGGTAAGCAAAAGGGGACCAAAAGAGACCAAAACTGGAACTTGGGTCCAAAAGCTCCAGAAAGTGCCAAAAGGGAGAAGGTGGTGAGAAAGCCTTCCTTTGAGTCCTAGGAGTGATATTCAAGGAGTTTCAGTGGCTGAGACGAGTTTCGCACGTCTTCCTTTGCCGGTAAGCAAAAGGGACCAAAAGAGACCAAAACTGGAACTTGGGTCCAAAAGCTCCAGAAAGTGCCAAAAGGGGAGAAGGTGGTGAGAAAGCCTTCCTTTGAGTCCTAGGAGTGATATTCAAGGAGTTTCAGTGGCTGAGACGAGTTTCGCACGTCTTCCTTTGCGGTAAGCAAAAGGGGACCAAAAGAGACCAAAACTGGAACTTGGGTCCAAAAGCGCCAGAAAGTGCCAAAAGGGAGAAGGTGGTGAGAAAGCCTTCTTTGAGTCCTAGAGTGATATTCAAGGAGTTTCAGTGGCTAAGACGAGTTTCGCACGTCTTCCTTTGCCGGTAAGCAAAAGGGGACCAAAAGAGACCAAAACTGGAACTTGGGTCCAAAAGCTCCAGAAAGTGCCAAAAGGGGAGAAGGTGGTGAGAAAGCCTTCCTTTGAGTCCTAGGAGTGATATTCAAGGAGTTTCAGTGGCCTGAGACGAGTTTCGCACGTCTTCCTTTGCCGGTAAGCAAAAGGGGACCAAAAGAGACCAAAACTGGAACTTGGGTCCAAAAGCTCCAGAAAGTGCCAAAAGGGGAGAAGGTGGTGAGAAAGCCTTCCTTTGAGTCCTAGGAGTGATATTCAAGGAGTTTCAGTGGCCTGAGACGAGTTTCGCACGTCTTCCTTTGCGGTAAGCAAAAGGGGACCAAAAGAGACCAAAACTGGAACTTGGGTCCAAAAGCGCCAGAAAGTGCCAAAGGGAGAAGGTGGTGAGAAAGCCTTCCTTTGAGTCCTAGAGTGATATTCAAGGAGTTTCAGTGGCTGAGACGAGTTTCGCACGTCTTCCTTTGCCGGTAAGCAAAAGGGGACCAAAAGAGACCAAAACTGGAACTTGGGTCCAAAAGCTCCAGAAAGTGCCAAAAGGGAGAAGGTGGTGAGAAAGCCTTCCTTTGAGTCCTAGGAGTGATATTCAAGGAGTTTCAGTGGCTGAGACGAGTTTCGCACGTCTTCCTTTGCCGGTAAGCAAAAGGGACCAAAAGAGACCAAAACTGGAACTTGGGTCCAAAAGCTCCAGAAAGTGCCAAAAGGGGAGAAGGTGGTGAGAAAGCCTTCCTTTGAGTCCTAGGAGTGATATTCAAGGAGTTTCAGTGGCTGAGACGAGTTTCGCACGTCTTCCTTTGCGGTAAGCAAAAGGGGACCAAAAGAGACCAAAACTGGAACTTGGGTCCAAAAGCGCCAGAAAGTGCCAAAGGGAGAAGGTGGTGAGAAAGCCTTCCTTTGAGTCCTAGAGTGATATTCAAGGAGTTTCAGTGGCTGAGACGAGTTTCGCACGTCTTCCTTTGCCGGTAAGCAAAAGGGACCAAAAGAGACCAAAACTGGAACTTGGGTCCAAAAGCTCCAGAAAGTGCCAAAAGGGGAGAAGGTGGTGAGAAAGCCTTCCTTTGAGTCCTAGGAGTGATATTCAAGGAGTTTCAGTGGCTGAGACGAGTTTCGCACGTCTTCCTTTGCCGGTAAGCAAAAGGGGACCAAAAGAGACCAAAACTGGAACTTGGGTCCAAAAGCTCCAGAAAGTGCCAAAAGGGGAGAAGGTGGTGAGAAAGCCTTCCTTTGAGTCCTAGGAGTGATATTCAAGGAGTTTCAGTGGCTGAGACGAGTTTCGCACGTCTTCCTTTGCCGGTAAGCAAAAGGGACCAAAAGAGACCAAAACTGGAACTTGGGTCCAAAAGCCCAGAAAGTGCCAAAAGGGAGAAGGTGGTGAGAAAGCCTTCCTTTGAGTCCTAGGAGTGATATTCAAGGAGTTTCAGTGGCTGAGACGAGTTTCGCACGTCTTCCTTTGCGGTAAGCAAAAGGGACCAAAAGAGACCAAAACTGGAACTTGGGTCCAAAAGCTCCAGAAAGTGCCAAAGGGAGAAGGTGGTGAGAAAGCCTTCCTTTGAGTCCTAGGAGTGATATTCAAGGAGTTTCAGTGGCTGAGACGAGTTTCGCACGTCTTCCTTTGCCGGTAAGCAAAAGGGGACCAAAAGAGACCAAAACTGGAACTTGGGTCCAAAAGCTCCAGAAAGTGCCAAAAGGGGAGAAGGTGGTGAGAAAGCCTTCCTTTGAGTCCTAGGAGTGATATTCAAGGAGTTTCAGTGGCCTGAGACGAGTTTCGCACGTCTTCCTTTGCCGGTAAGCAAAAGGGACCAAAAGAGACCAAAACTGGAACTTGGGTCCAAAAGCTCCAGAAAGTGCCAAAAGGGGAGAAGGTGGTGAGAAAGCCTTCCTTTGAGTCCTAGGAGTGATATTCAAGGAGTTTCAGTGGCTGAGACGAGTTTCGCACGTCTTCCTTTGCCGGTAAGCAAAAGGGACCAAAAGAGACCAAAACTGGAACTTGGGTCCAAAAGCTCCAGAAAGTGCCAAAAGGGAGAAGGTGGTGAGAAAGCCTTCCTTTGAGTCCTAGGAGTGATATTCAAGGAGTTTCAGTGGCTGAGACGAGTTTCGCACGTCTTCCTTTGCGGTAAGCAAAAGGGACCAAAAGAGACCAAAACTGGAACTTGGGTCCAAAAGCTCCAGAAAGTGCCAAAAGGGAGAAGGTGGTGAGAAAGCCTTCCTTTGAGTCCTAGGAGTGATATTCAAGGAGTTTCAGTGGCTGAGACGAGTTTCGCACGTCTTCCTTTGCCGGTAAGCAAAAGGGGACCAAAAGAGACCAAAACTGGAACTTGGGTCCAAAAGCTCCAGAAAGTGCCAAAAGGGGAGAAGGTGGTGAGAAAGCCTTCCTTTGAGTCCTAGGAGTGATATTCAAGGAGTTTCAGGGCTTGAGACGAGTTTCGCACGTCTTCCTTTGCCGGTAAGCAAAAGGGGACCAAAAGAGACCAAAACTGGAACTTGGGTCCAAAAGCGCCAGAAAGTGCCAAAGGAGAGAAGGTGGTGAGAAAGCCTTCCTTTAGTCCTAGTAGTGATATTCAAGGAGTTTCAGTGGCTGAGACGAGTTTCGCACGTCTTCCTTTGCCGGTAAGCAAAAGGGACCAAAAGAGACCAAAACTGGAACTTGGGTCCAAAAGCTCCAGAAAGTGCCAAAAGGGAGAAGGTGGTGAGAAAGCCTTCCTTTGAGTCCTAGGAGTGATATTCAAGGAGTTTCAGTGGCCTGAGACGAGTTTCGCACGTCTTCCTTTGCGGTAAGCAAAAGGGGACCAAAAGAGACCAAAACTGGAACTTGGGTCCAAAAGCTCCAGAAAGTGCCAAAAGGGAGAAGGTGGTGAGAAAGCCTTCCTTTGAGTCCTAGGAGTGATATTCAAGGAGTTTCAGTGGCTGAGACGAGTTTCGCACGTCTTCCTTTGCCGGTAAGCAAAAGGGGACCAAAAGAGACCAAAACTGGAACTTGGGTCCAAAAGCTCCAGAAAGTGCCAAAAGGGAGAAGGTGGTGAGAAAGCCTTCCTTTGAGTCCTAGGAGTGATATTCAAGGAGTTTCAGTGGCTGAGACGAGTTTCGCACGTCTTCCTTTGCCGGTAAGCAAAAGGGACCAAAAGAGACCAAAACTGGAACTTGGGTCCAAAAGCCCAGAAAGTGCCAAAAGGGGAGAAGGTGGTGAGAAAGCCTTCCTTTAGTCCTAGGAGTGATATTCAAGGAGTTTCAGTGGCTGAGACGAGTTTCGCACGTCTTCCTTTGCCGGTAAGCAAAAGGGGACCAAAAGAGACCAAAACTGGAACTTGGGTCCAAAAGCCCAGAAAGTGCCAAAAGGGGAGAAGGTGGTGAGAAAGCCTTCCTTTGAGTCCTAGGAGTGATATTCAAGGAGTTTCAGTGGCTGAGACGAGTTTCGCACGTCTTCCTTTGCCGGTAAGCAAAAGGGACCAAAAGAGACCAAAACTGGAACTTGGGTCCAAAAGCTCCAGAAAGTGCCAAAAGGGGAGAAGGTGGTGAGAAAGCCTTCCTTTGAGTCCTAGGAGTGATATTCAAGGAGTTTCAGTGGCTGAGACGAGTTTCGCACGTCTTCCTTTGCCGGTAAGCAAAAGGGGACCAAAAGAGACCAAAACTGGAACTTGGGTCCAAAAGCGCCAGAAAGTGCCAAAAGGGAGAAGGTGGTGAGAAAGCCTTCCTTTGAGTCCTAGAGTGATATTCAAGGAGTTTCAGTGGCTGAGACGAGTTTCGCACGTCTTCCTTTGCCGGTAAGCAAAAGGGACCAAAAGAGACCAAAACTGGAACTTGGGTCCAAAAGCTCCAGAAAGTGCCAAAAGGGGAGAAGGTGGTGAGAAAGCCTTCCTTTGAGTCCTAGGAGTGATATTCAAGGAGTTTCAGTGGCTGAGACGAGTTTCGCACGTCTTCCTTTGCCGGTAAGCAAAAGGGGACCAAAAGAGACCAAAACTGGAACTTGGGTCCAAAAGCTCCAGAAAGTGCCAAAAGGGGAGAAGGTGGTGAGAAAGCCTTCCTTTGAGTCCTAGGAGTGATATTCAAGGAGTTTCAGTGGCTGAGACGAGTTTCGCACGTCTTCCTTTGCCGGTAAGCAAAAGGGGACCAAAAGAGACCAAAACTGGAACTTGGGTCCAAAAGCTCCAGAAAGTGCCAAAAGGGAGAAGGTGGTGAGAAAGCCTTCCTTTGAGTCCTAGGAGTGATATTCAAGGAGTTTCAGTGGCTGAGACGAGTTTCGCACGTCTTCCTTTGCCGGTAAGCAAAAGGGACCAAAAGAGACCAAAACTGGAACTTGGGTCCAAAAGCTCCAGAAAGTGCCAAAAGGGGAGAAGGTGGTGAGAAAGCCTTCCTTTGAGTCCTAGGAGTGATATTCAAGGAGTTTCAGTGGCTGAGACGAGTTTCGCACGTCTTCCTTTGCGGTAAGCAAAAGGGGACCAAAAGAGACCAAAACTGGAACTTGGGTCCAAAAGCGCCAGAAAGTGCCAAAAGGGAGAAGGTGGTGAGAAAGCCTTCCTTTAGTCCTAGAGTGATATTCAAGGAGTTTCAGTGGCTGAGACGAGTTTCGCACGTCTTCCTTTGCCGGTAAGCAAAAGGGACCAAAAGAGACCAAAACTGGAACTTGGGTCCAAAAGCTCCAGAAAGTGCCAAAAGGGGAGAAGGTGGTGAGAAAGCCTTCCTTTGAGTCCTAGGAGTGATATTCAAGGAGTTTCAGTGGCTGAGACGAGTTTCGCACGTCTTCCTTTGCCGGTAAGCAAAAGGGACCAAAAGAGACCAAAACTGGAACTTGGGTCCAAAAGCCCAGAAAGTGCCAAAGGGAGAAGGTGGTGAGAAAGCCTTCCTTTGAGTCCTAGGAGTGATATTCAAGGAGTTTCAGTGGCTGAGACGAGTTTCGCACGTCTTCCTTTGCCGGTAAGCAAAAGGGACCAAAAGAGACCAAAACTGGAACTTGGGTCAAAAGCTCCAGAAAGTGCCAAAAGGGGAGAAGGTGGTGAGAAAGCCTTCCTTTGAGTCCTAGGAGTGATATTCAAGGAGTTTCAGTGGCTGAGACGAGTTTCGCACGTCTTCCTTTGCGGTAAGCAAAAGGGGACCAAAAGAGACCAAAACTGGAACTTGGGTCCAAAAGCGCCAGAAAGTGCCAAAGGAGAGAAGGTGGTGAGAAAGCCTTCTTTTAGTCCTAGGAGTGATATTCAAGGAGTTTCAGTGGCTAAGACGAGTTTCGCACGTCTTCCTTTGCCGGTAAGCAAAAGGGACCAAAAGAGACCAAAACTGGAACTTGGGTCCAAAAGCTCCAGAAAGTGCCAAAAGGGGAGAAGGTGGTGAGAAAGCCTTCCTTTGAGTCCTAGGAGTGATATTCAAGGAGTTTCAGTGGCTGAGACGAGTTTCGCACGTCTTCCTTTGCCGGTAAGCAAAAGGGGACCAAAAGAGACCAAAACTGGAACTTGGGTCCAAAAGCCCAGAAAGTGCCAAAAGGGAGAAGGTGGTGAGAAAGCCTTCCTTTGAGTCCTAGGAGTGATATTCAAGGAGTTTCAGTGGCTGAGACGAGTTTCGCACGTCTTCCTTTGCCGGTAAGCAAAAGGGGACCAAAAGAGACCAAAACTGGAACTTGGGTCCAAAAGCGCCAGAAAGTGCCAAAAGGGAGAAGGTGGTGAGAAAGCCTTCCTTTGAGTCCTAGGAGTGATATTCAAGGAGTTTCAGTGGCTGAGACGAGTTTCGCACGTCTTCCTTTGCCGGTAAGCAAAAGGGGACCAAAAGAGACCAAAACTGGAACTTGGGTCCAAAAGCTCCAGAAAGTGCCAAAAGGGGAGAAGGTGGTGAGAAAGCCTTCCTTTGAGTCCTAGGAGTGATATTCAAGGAGTTTCAGTGGCTGAGACGAGTTTCGCACGTCTTCCTTTGCCGGTAAGCAAAAGGGGACCAAAAGAGACCAAAACTGGAACTTGGGTCCAAAAGCTCCAGAAAGTGCCAAAAGGGAGAAGGTGGTGAGAAAGCCTTCCTTTGAGTCCTAGGAGTGATATTCAAGGAGTTTCAGTGGCTGAGACGAGTTTCGCACGTCTTCCTTTGCCGGTAAGCAAAAGGGGACCAAAAGAGACCAAAACTGGAACTTGGGTCCAAAAGCTCCAGAAAGTGCCAAAAGGGGAGAAGGTGGTGAGAAAGCCTTCCTTTGAGTCCTAGGAGTGATATTCAAGGAGTTTCAGTGGCTGAGACGAGTTTCGCACGTCTTCCTTTGCCGGTAAGCAAAAGGGGACCAAAAGAGACCAAAACTGGAACTTGGGTCCAAAAGCTCCAGAAAGTGCCAAAAGGGAGAAGGTGGTGAGAAAGCCTTCCTTTGAGTCCTAGGAGTGATATTCAAGGAGTTTCAGTGGCTGAGACGAGTTTCGCACGTCTTCCTTTGCCGGTAAGCAAAAGGGACCAAAAGAGACCAAAACTGGAACTTGGGTCCAAAAGCTCCAGAAAGTGCCAAAAGGGGAGAAGGTGGTGAGAAAGCCTTCCTTTGAGTCCTAGGAGTGATATTCAAGGAGTTTCAGTGGCTGAGACGAGTTTCGCACGTCTTCCTTTGCCGGTAAGCAAAAGGGGACCAAAAGAGACCAAAACTGGAACTTGGGTCCAAAAGCTCCAGAAAGTGCCAAAAGGGGAGAAGGTGGTGAGAAAGCCTTCCTTTGAGTCCTAGGAGTGATATTCAAGGAGTTTCAGTGGCTGAGACGAGTTTCGCACGTCTTCCTTTGCGGTAAGCAAAAGGGGACCAAAAGAGACCAAAACTGGAACTTGGGTCCAAAAGCGCCAGAAAGTGCCAAAGGGAGAAGGTGGTGAGAAAGCCTTCCTTTGAGTCCTAGAGTGATATTCAAGGAGTTTCAGTGGCTGAGACGAGTTTCGCACGTCTTCCTTTGCCGGTAAGCAAAAGGGGACCAAAAGAGACCAAAACTGGAACTTGGGTCCAAAAGCTCCAGAAAGTGCCAAAAGGGAGAAGGTGGTGAGAAAGCCTTCCTTTGAGTCCTAGGAGTGATATTCAAGGAGTTTCAGTGGCTGAGACGAGTTTCGCACGTCTTCCTTTGCCGGTAAGCAAAAGGGGACCAAAAGAGACCAAAACTGGAACTTGGGTCCAAAAGCGCCAGAAAGTGCCAAAAGGGAGAAGGTGGTGAGAAAGCCTTCCTTTGAGTCCTAGGAGTGATATTCAAGGAGTTTCAGTGGCTGAGACGAGTTTCGCACGTCTTCCTTTGCCGGTAAGCAAAAGGGACCAAAAGAGACCAAAACTGGAACTTGGGTCCAAAAGCTCCAGAAAGTGCCAAAAGGGGAGAAGGTGGTGAGAAAGCCTTCCTTTGAGTCCTAGGAGTGATATTCAAGGAGTTTCAGTGGCTGAGACGAGTTTCGCACGTCTTCCTTTGCGGTAAGCAAAAGGGGACCAAAAGAGACCAAAACTGGAACTTGGGTCCAAAAGCTCCAGAAAGTGCCAAAAGGGAGAAGGTGGTGAGAAAGCCTTCCTTTGAGTCCTAGGAGTGATATTCAAGGAGTTTCAGTGGCTGAGACGAGTTTCGCACGTCTTCCTTTGCCGGTAAGCAAAAGGGGACCAAAAGAGACCAAAACTGGAACTTGGGTCCAAAAGCGCCAGAAAGTGCCAAAAGGGAGAAGGTGGTGAGAAAGCCTTCTTTGAGTCCTAGGAGTGATATTCAAGGAGTTTCAGTGGCTGAGACGAGTTTCGCACGTCTTCCTTTGCGGTAAGCAAAAGGGGACCAAAAGAGACCAAAACTGGAACTTGGGTCCAAAAGCTCCAGAAAGTGCCAAAAGGGAGAAGGTGGTGAGAAAGCCTTCCTTTGAGTCCTAGGAGTGATATTCAAGGAGTTTCAGTGGCTGAGACGAGTTTCGCACGTCTTCCTTTGCCGGTAAGCAAAAGGGACCAAAAGAGACCAAAACTGGAACTTGGGTCCAAAAGCTCCAGAAAGTGCCAAAAGGGGAGAAGGTGGTGAGAAAGCCTTCCTTTGAGTCCTAGGAGTGATATTCAAGGAGTTTCAGTGGCCTGAGACGAGTTTCGCACGTCTTCCTTTGCCGGTAAGCAAAAGGGGACCAAAAGAGACCAAAACTGGAACTTGGGTCCAAAAGCGCCAGAAAGTGCCAAAAGGGGAGAAGGTGGTGAGAAAGCCTTCCTTTGAGTCCTAGGAGTGATATTCAAGGAGTTTCAGTGGCTGAGACGAGTTTCGCACGTCTTCCTTTGCCGGTAAGCAAAAGGGGACCAAAAGAGACCAAAACTGGAACTTGGGTCCAAAAGCTCCAGAAAGTGCCAAAAGGGGAGAAGGTGGTGAGAAAGCCTTCCTTTGAGTCCTAGGAGTGATATTCAAGGAGTTTCAGTGGCTGAGACGAGTTTCGCACGTCTTCCTTTGCCGGTAAGCAAAAGGGGACCAAAAGAGACCAAAACTGGAACTTGGGTCCAAAAGCTCCAGAAAGTGCCAAAAGGGAGAAGGTGGTGAGAAAGCCTTCCTTTGAGTCCTAGGAGTGATATTCAAGGAGTTTCAGTGGCTGAGACGAGTTTCGCACGTCTTCCTTTGCCGGTAAGCAAAAGGGGACCAAAAGAGACCAAAACTGGAACTTGGGTCCAAAAGCGCCAGAAAGTGCCAAAAGGGAGAAGGTGGTGAGAAAGCCTTCCTTTGAGTCCTAGGAGTGATATTCAAGGAGTTTCAGTGGCTGAGACGAGTTTCGCACGTCTTCCTTTGCGGTAAGCAAAAGGGGACCAAAAGAGACCAAAACTGGAACTTGGGTCCAAAAGCTCCAGAAAGTGCCAAAAGGGGAGAAGGTGGTGAGAAAGCCTTCCTTTGAGTCCTAGGAGTGATATTCAAGGAGTTTCAGTGGCTGAGACGAGTTTCGCACGTCTTCCTTTGCCGGTAAGCAAAAGGGACCAAAAGAGACCAAAACTGGAACTTGGGTCCAAAAGCTCCAGAAAGTGCCAAAAGGGAGAAGGTGGTGAGAAAGCCTTCCTTTGAGTCCTAGGAGTGATATTCAAGGAGTTTCAGTGGCTGAGACGAGTTTCGCACGTCTTCCTTTGCCGGTAAGCAAAAGGGGACCAAAAGAGACCAAAACTGGAACTTGGGTCCAAAAGCTCCAGAAAGTGCCAAAAGGGGAGAAGGTGGTGAGAAAGCCTTCCTTTGAGTCCTAGGAGTGATATTCAAGGAGTTTCAGTGGCTGAGACGAGTTTCGCACGTCTTCCTTTGCCGGTAAGCAAAAGGGGACCAAAAGAGACCAAAACTGGAACTTGGGTCCAAAAGCTCCAGAAAGTGCCAAAAGGGGAGAAGGTGGTGAGAAAGCCTTCCTTTGAGTCCTAGGAGTGATATTCAAGGAGTTTCAGTGGCTGAGACGAGTTTCGCACGTCTTCCTTTGCCGGTAAGCAAAAGGGACCAAAAGAGACCAAAACTGGAACTTGGGTCCAAAAGCGCCAGAAAGTGCCAAAAGGGAGAAGGTGGTGAGAAAGCCTTCCTTTGAGTCCTAGGAGTGATATTCAAGGAGTTTCAGTGGCTGAGACGAGTTTCGCACGTCTTCCTTTGCGGTAAGCAAAAGGGGACCAAAAGAGACCAAAACTGGAACTTGGGTCCAAAAGCGCCAGAAAGTGCCAAAAGGGGAGAAGGTGGTGAGAAAGCCTTCCTTTGAGTCCTAGGAGTGATATTCAAGGAGTTTCAGTGGCTGAGACGAGTTTCGCACGTCTTCCTTTGCCGGTAAGCAAAAGGGACCAAAAGAGACCAAAACTGGAACTTGGGTCCAAAAGCTCCAGAAAGTGCCAAAAGGGGAGAAGGTGGTGAGAAAGCCTTCCTTTGAGTCCTAGGAGTGATATTCAAGGAGTTTCAGTGGCCTGAGACGAGTTTCGCACGTCTTCCTTTGCCGGTAAGCAAAAGGGGACCAAAAGAGACCAAAACTGGAACTTGGGTCCAAAAGCCCAGAAAGTGCCAAAAGGGGAGAAGGTGGTGAGAAAGCCTTCCTTTGAGTCCTAGGAGTGATATTCAAGGAGTTTCAGTGGCTGAGACGAGTTTCGCACGTCTTCCTTTGCCGGTAAGCAAAAGGGGACCAAAAGAGACCAAAACTGGAACTTGGGTCCAAAAGCTCCAGAAAGTGCCAAAAGGGAGAAGGTGGTGAGAAAGCCTTCCTTTGAGTCCTAGGAGTGATATTCAAGGAGTTTCAGTGGCTGAGACGAGTTTCGCACGTCTTCCTTTGCCGGTAAGCAAAAGGGACCAAAAGAGACCAAAACTGGAACTTGGGTCCAAAAGCTCCAGAAAGTGCCAAAAGGGGAGAAGGTGGTGAGAAAGCCTTCCTTTGAGTCCTAGGAGTGATATTCAAGGAGTTTCAGTGGCTGAGACGAGTTTCGCACGTCTTCCTTTGCCGGTAAGCAAAAGGGGACCAAAAGAGACCAAAACTGGAACTTGGGTCCAAAAGCGCCAGAAAGTGCCAAAAGGGGAGAAGGTGGTGAGAAAGCCTTCCTTTGAGTCCTAGGAGTGATATTCAAGGAGTTTCAGTGGCTGAGACGAGTTTCGCACGTCTTCCTTTGCCGGTAAGCAAAAGGGACCAAAAGAGACCAAAACTGGAACTTGGGTCCAAAAGCTCCAGAAAGTGCCAAAAGGGGAGAAGGTGGTGAGAAAGCCTTCCTTTGAGTCCTAGGAGTGATATTCAAGGAGTTTCAGTGGCTGAGACGAGTTTCGCACGTCTTCCTTTGCGGTAAGCAAAAGGGGACCAAAAGAGACCAAAACTGGAACTTGGGTCCAAAAGCGCCAGAAAGTGCCAAAAGGAGAGAAGGTGGTGAGAAAGCCTTCTTCTTAGTCCTAGTAGTGATATTCAAGGAGTTTCAGTGGTCTAAGACGAGTTTCGCACGTCTTCCTTTGCCGGTAAGCAAAAGGGACCAAAAGAGACCAAAACTGGAACTTGGGTCCAAAAGCTCCAGAAAGTGCCAAAAGGGGAGAAGGTGGTGAGAAAGCCTTCCTTTGAGTCCTAGGAGTGATATTCAAGGAGTTTCAGTGGCTGAGACGAGTTTCGCACGTCTTCCTTTGCCGGTAAGCAAAAGGGGACCAAAAGAGACCAAAACTGGAACTTGGGTCCAAAAGCTCCAGAAAGTGCCAAAAGGGGAGAAGGTGGTGAGAAAGCCTTCCTTTGAGTCCTAGGAGTGATATTCAAGGAGTTTCAGTGGCTGAGACGAGTTTCGCACGTCTTCCTTTGCCGGTAAGCAAAAGGGGACCAAAAGAGACCAAAACTGGAACTTGGGTCCAAAAGCTCCAGAAAGTGCCAAAAGGGAGAAGGTGGTGAGAAAGCCTTCCTTTGAGTCCTAGGAGTGATATTCAAGGAGTTTCAGTGGCTGAGACGAGTTTCGCACGTCTTCCTTTGCCGGTAAGCAAAAGGGGACCAAAAGAGACCAAAACTGGAACTTGGGTCCAAAAGCGCCAGAAAGTGCCAAAAGGGAGAAGGTGGTGAGAAAGCCTTCCTTTAGTCCTAGAGTGATATTCAAGGAGTTTCAGTGGCTGAGACGAGTTTCGCACGTCTTCCTTTGCGGTAAGCAAAAGGGGACCAAAAGAGACCAAAACTGGAACTTGGGTCCAAAAGCCCAGAAAGTGCCAAAAGGGAGAAGGTGGTGAGAAAGCCTTCCTTTGAGTCCTAGGAGTGATATTCAAGGAGTTTCAGTGGCTGAGACGAGTTTCGCACGTCTTCCTTTGCCGGTAAGCAAAAGGGGACCAAAAGAGACCAAAACTGGAACTTGGGTCCAAAAGCTCCAGAAAGTGCCAAAAGGGGAGAAGGTGGTGAGAAAGCCTTCCTTTGAGTCCTAGGAGTGATATTCAAGGAGTTTCAGTGGCTGAGACGAGTTTCGCACGTCTTCCTTTGCCGGTAAGCAAAAGGGGACCAAAAGAGACCAAAACTGGAACTTGGGTCCAAAAGCTCCAGAAAGTGCCAAAAGGGGAGAAGGTGGTGAGAAAGCCTTCCTTTGAGTCCTAGGAGTGATATTCAAGGAGTTTCAGTGGCTGAGACGAGTTTCGCACGTCTTCCTTTGCCGGTAAGCAAAAGGGGACCAAAAGAGACCAAAACTGGAACTTGGGTCCAAAAGCTCCAGAAAGTGCCAAAAGGGAGAAGGTGGTGAGAAAGCCTTCCTTTGAGTCCTAGGAGTGATATTCAAGGAGTTTCAGTGGCCTGAGACGAGTTTCGCACGTCTTCCTTTGCCGGTAAGCAAAAGGGACCAAAAGAGACCAAAACTGGAACTTGGGTCCAAAAGCGCCAGAAAGTGCCAAAGGAGAGAAGGTGGTGAGAAAGCCTTCCTTTGAGTCCTAGGAGTGATATTCAAGGAGTTTCAGTGGCCTGAGACGAGTTTCGCACGTCTTCCTTTGCCGGTAAGCAAAAGGGACCAAAAGAGACCAAAACTGGAACTTGGGTCCAAAAGCTCCAGAAAGTGCCAAAAGGGGAGAAGGTGGTGAGAAAGCCTTCCTTTGAGTCCTAGGAGTGATATTCAAGGAGTTTCAGTGGCTGAGACGAGTTTCGCACGTCTTCCTTTGCCGGTAAGCAAAAGGGGACCAAAAGAGACCAAAACTGGAACTTGGGTCCAAAAGCGCCAGAAAGTGCCAAAGGGAGAAGGTGGTGAGAAAGCCTTCTTTTAGTCCTAGTAGTGATATTCAAGGAGTTTCAGTGGCTGAGACGAGTTTCGCACGTCTTCCTTTGCAGGTAAGCAAAAGGGGACCAAAAGAGACCAAAACTGGAACTTGGGTCCAAAAGCTCCAGAAAGTGCCAAAAGGGGAGAAGGTGGTGAGAAAGCCTTCCTTTGAGTCCTAGGAGTGATATTCAAGGAGTTTCAGTGGCCTGAGACGAGTTTCGCACGTCTTCCTTTGCCGGTAAGCAAAAGGGGACCAAAAGAGACCAAAACTGGAACTTGGGTCCAAAAGCTCCAGAAAGTGCCAAAAGGGGAGAAGGTGGTGAGAAAGCCTTCCTTTGAGTCCTAGGAGTGATATTCAAGGAGTTTCAGTGGCCTGAGACGAGTTTCGCACGTCTTCCTTTGCCGGTAAGCAAAAGGGGACCAAAAGAGACCAAAACTGGAACTTGGGTCAAAAGCTCCAGAAAGTGCCAAAAGGGGAGAAGGTGGTGAGAAAGCATTCCTTTGAGTCCTAGGAGTGATATTCAAGGAGTTTTCGCACCGTCTTCCTTTGCTGGTAAGCAAAAGGGGACCAAAAGAGACCAAAACTAGAACTTGGGTCCAAAAGCTCCAGAAAGTGCCAGAAGGAAAGAAGGTGGTGAAGAAAGCCTTCTTCTTAGTCCTAGTAGTGATATTCAAGGAGTTTCAGTGGTCTAAGACGAGTTTCGCACGTCTTCCTTTGCCAGTAAGCAAAATGGGACCAAAAAAGACGAAAAACTGGAACTTGGGTGCAAAAGCTCCAGAAAGTGCCAAAAAGGGAGAAGGTGGTGAGAAACCTTTCTTTGAGTTGTAGGAGTGATATTCAAGGGATTTTTAGTGGCCTAAGATACGAA
>NW_020874367.1:0-7290 GCF_003935025.1 Abrus precatorius | reverse complement strand
TTTGTCCCCTTTTGCTTACCGGTAGTGGAAGACGTGCATAACTCGTCTCAGGCCACTGAAACTCCTTGAATATCACTCCTAGAACTCAAAGGAAGGCTTTCTCCCCAGCTTCTCCCCTTTTGGCCTTTCTGGCGCTTTTGGACCCAAGTTCCAGTTTTGGTCTCTTTTGGTCCCCTTTTGCTTACCGGCAAAGGAAGACATGCGAAACTCGTCTCAGGCCACTGAAACTCCTTGAATATCACTCCTAGGACTCAAAGGAAGGCTTTCTCCCCACCTTCTCCCTTTTTGGCACTTTCTGGCGCTTTTGGACCCAAGTTCCAGTTTTGGTCTCTTTTGGTCCCTTTTGCTTACCGGCAAAGGAAGACGTGCGAAACTCGTCTCAGGCCACTGAAACTCCTTGAATATCACTCCTAGGACTCAAAGGAAGGCTTTCTCCCACCTTCTCCCCTTTTGGCACTTTCTGGCGCTTTTGGACCCAAGTTCCAGTTTTGGTCTCTTTTGGTCCCCTTTTGCTTACCGGCAAGGAAGACTGCGAAACTCGTCTCAGGCCACTGAAACTCCTTGAATATCACTCCTAGGACTCAAAGGAAGGCTTTCTCCCACTTCTCCCCTTTTGGCACTTTCTGGCGCTTTTGGACGCAAGTTCCAGTTTTGGTCTCTTTTGGTCCCCTTTTGCTTACCGGCAAGGAAGACGTGCGAAACTCGTCTCAGGCCACTGAAACTCCTTGAATATCATACTAGGACTAAAAGAAGGCTTTCCACCAGCTTCTCCCCTTTTGGCACTTTCTGGCGCTTTTGGACCAAGTTCCAGTTTTGGTCTCTTTTGGTCCCTTTTGCTTACCGGCAAAGGAAGACGTGCGAAACTCGTCTCAGGCCACTGAAACTCCTTGAATATCACTCCTAGGACTCAAAGGAAGGCTTTCTCCCCAGCTTCTCCCCTTTTGGCACTTTCTGGCGCTTTTGGACGCAAGTTCCAGTTTTGGTCTCTTTTGGTCCCCTTTTGCTTACCGGCAAGGAAGACGTGCGAAACTCGTCTCAGGCCACTGAAACTCCTTGAATATCACTCCTAGGACTCAAAGGAAGGCTTTCTCACCACTTCTCCCTTTTGGCACTTTCTGGCGCTTTTGGACCCAAGTTCCAGTTTTGGTCTCTTTTGGTCCCTTTTGCTTACCGGCAAGGAAGACGTGCGAAACTCGTCTCAGGCCACTGAAACTCCTTGAATATCACTCCTAGGACTCAAAGGAAGGCTTTCTCACCACTTCTCCCTTTTGGCACTTTCTGGCGCTTTTGGACCCAAGTTCCAGTTTTGGTCTCTTTTGGTCCCCTTTTGCTTACGGCAAAGGAAGACGTGCGAAACTCGTCTCAGGCCACTGAAACTCCTTGAATATCACTCCTAGGACTCAAAGGAAGGCTTTCTCCCAGCTTCTCCCCTTTTGGCACTTTCTGGCGCTTTTGGACCCAAGTTCCAGTTTTGGTCTCTTTTGGTCCCCTTTTGCTTACCGGCAAAGGAAGACGTGCGAAACTCGTCTCAGGCCACTGAAACTCCTTGAATATCACTCCTAGGACTCAAAGGAAGGCTTTCTCACCAGCTTCTCCCCTTTTGGCACTTTCTGGCGCTTTTGGACCCAAGTTCCAGTTTTGGTCTCTTTTGGTCCCTTTTGCTTACCGGCAAAGGAAGACGTGCGAAACTCGTCTCAGGCCACTGAAACTCCTTGAATATCACTCCTAGGACTCAAAGGAAGGCTTTCTCACCACCTTCTCCCCTTTTGGCACTTTCTGGCGCTTTTGGACCCAAGTTCCAGTTTTGGTCTCTTTTGGTCCCTTTTGCTTACCGGCAAAGGAAGACGTGCGAAACTCGTCTCAGGCCACTGAAACTCCTTGAATATCACTCCTAGGACTCAAAGGAAGGCTTTCTCCCAGCTTCTCCCCTTTTGGCACTTTCTGGCGCTTTTGGACGCAAGTTCCAGTTTTGGTCTCTTTTGGTCCCCTTTTGCTTACCGGCAATGGAAGACGTGCGAAACTCGTCTCAGGCCACTGAAACTCCTTGAATATCACTCCTAGGACTCAAAGGAAGGCTTTCTCACCACTTCTCCCCTTTTGGCACTTTCTGGCGCTTTTGGACCCAAGTTCCAGTTTTGGTCTCTTTTGGTCCCCTTTTGCTTACCGGCAAGGAAGACGTGCGAAACTCGTCTCAGGCCACTGAAACTCCTTGAATATCACTCCTAGGACTCAAAGGAAGGCTTTCTCCCAGCTTCTCCCTTTTGGCACTTTCTGGCGCTTTTGGACCAAGTTCCAGTTTTGGTCTCTTTTGGTCCCCTTTTGCTTACCGGCAAGGAAGACGTGCGAAACTCGTCTCAGGCCACTGAAACTCCTTGAATATCACTCCTAGGACTCAAAGGAAGGCTTTCTCCCAGCTTCTCCCCTTTTGGCACTTTCTGGCGCTTTTGGACCCAAGTTCCAGTTTTGGTCTCTTTTGGTCCCCTTTTGCTTACCGGCAAGGAAGACGTGCGAAACTCGTCTCAGGCCACTGAAACTCCTTGAATATCACTCCTAGGACTCAAAGGAAGGCTTTCTCCCCAGCTTCTCCCCTTTTGGCACTTTCTGGCGCTTTTGGACCAAGTTCCAGTTTTGGTCTCTTTTGGTCCCCTTTTGCTTACCGGCAAGGAAGACGTGCGAAACTCGTCTCAGGCCACTGAAACTCCTTGAATATCACTCCTAGGACTCAAAGGAAGGCTTTCTCACCAGCTTCTCCCCTTTTGGCACTTTCTGGCGCTTTTGGACCAAGTTCCAGTTTTGGTCTCTTTTGGTCCCCTTTTGCTTACCGGCAAGGAAGACGTGCGAAACTCGTCTCAGGCCACTGAAACTCCTTGAATATCACTCCTAGGACTCAAAGGAAGGCTTTCTCCCAGCTTCTCCCCTTTTGGCACTTTCTGGCGCTTTTGGACGCAAGTTCCAGTTTTGGTCTCTTTTGGTCCCCTTTTGCTTACCGGCAAGGAAGACGTGCGAAACTCGTCTCAGGCCACTGAAACTCCTTGAATATCACTCCTAGGACTCAAAGGAAGGCTTTCTCCCAGCTTCTCCCCTTTTGGCACTTTCTGGCGCTTTTGGACCCAAGTTCCAGTTTTGGTCTCTTTTGGTCCCCTTTTGCTTACCGGCAAGGAAGACGTGCGAAACTCGTCTCAGGCCACTGAAACTCCTTGAATATCACTCCTAGGACTCAAAGGAAGGCTTTCTCCCAGCTTCTCCCCTTTTGGCACTTTCTGGCGCTTTTGGACCCAAGTTCCAGTTTTGGTCTCTTTTGGTCCCTTTTGCTTACCGGCAAGGAAGACGTGCGAAACTCGTCTCAGGCCACTGAAACTCCTTGAATATCACTCCTAGGACTCAAAGGAAGGCTTTCTCCCCAGCTTCTCCCCTTTTGGCACTTTCTGGCGCTTTTGGACGCAAGTTCCAGTTTTGGTCTCTTTTGGTCCCCTTTTGCTTACCGGCAAGGAAGACGTGCGAAACTCGTCTCAGGCCACTGAAACTCCTTGAATATCACTCCTAGGACTCAAAGGAAGGCTTTCTCCCAGCTTCTCCCCTTTTGGCACTTTCTGGCGCTTTTGGACCAAGTTCCAGTTTTGGTCTCTTTTGGTCCCCTTTTGCTTACCGGCAAGGAAGACGTGCGAAACTCGTCTCAGGCCACTGAAACTCCTTGAATATCACTCCTAGGACTCAAAGGAAGGCTTTCTCACCAGCTTCTCCCCTTTTGGCACTTTCTGGCGCTTTTGGACCCAAGTTCCAGTTTTGGTCTCTTTTGGTCCCCTTTTGCTTACCGGCAAGGAAGACGTGCGAAACTCGTCTCAGGCCACTGAAACTCCTTGAATATCACTCCTAGGACTCAAAGGAAGGCTTTCTCCCAGCTTCTCCCCTTTTGGCACTTTCTGGCGCTTTTGGACGCAAGTTCCAGTTTTGGTCTCTTTTGGTCCCCTTTTGCTTACCGGCAAGGGAAGACGTGCGAAACTCGTCTCAGGCCACTGAAACTCCTTGAATATCACTCCTAGGACTCAAAGGAAGGCTTTCTCCCAGCTTCTCCCCTTTTGGCACTTTCTGGCGCTTTTGGACGCAAGTTCCAGTTTTGGTCTCTTTTGGTCCCCTTTTGCTTACCGGCAAGGAAGACGTGCGAAACTCGTCTCAGGCCACTGAAACTCCTTGAATATCACTCCTAGGACTCAAAGGAAGGCTTTCTCCCCAGCTTCTCCCCTTTTGGCACTTTCTGGCGCTTTTGGACGCAAGTTCCAGTTTTGGTCTCTTTTGGTCCCCTTTTGCTTACCGGCAAGGGAAGACGTGCGAAACTCGTCTCAGGCCACTGAAACTCCTTGAATATCACTCCTAGGACTCAAAGGAAGGCTTTCTCACCAGCTTCTCCCCTTTTGGCACTTTCTGGCGCTTTTGGACGCAAGTTCCAGTTTTGGTCTCTTTTGGTCCCCTTTTGCTTACCGGCAATGGAAGACGTGCGAAACTCGTCTCAGGCCACTGAAACTCCTTGAATATCACTCCTAGGACTCAAAGGAAGGCTTTCTCCCCAGCTTCTCCCCTTTTGGCACTTTCTGGCGCTTTTGGACGCAAGTTCCAGTTTTGGTCTCTTTTGGTCCCCTTTTGCTTACCGGCAAGGGAAGACGTGCGAAACTCGTCTCAGGCCACTGAAACTCCTTGAATATCACTCCTAGGACTCAAAGGAAGGCTTTCTCCCACCTTCTCCCCTTTTGGCACTTTCTGGCGCTTTTGGACCAAGTTCCAGTTTTGGTCTCTTTTGGTCCCCTTTTGCTTACCGGCAATGGAAGACGTGCGAAACTCGTCTCAGGCCACTGAAACTCCTTGAATATCACTCCTAGGACTCAAAGGAAGGCTTTCTCCCCAGCTTCTCCCCTTTTGGCACTTTCTGGCGCTTTTGGACGCAAGTTCCAGTTTTGGTCTCTTTTGGTCCCCTTTTGCTTACCGGCAAGGAAGACGTGCGAAACTCGTCTCAGGCCACTGAAACTCCTTGAATATCACTCCTAGGACTCAAAGGAAGGCTTTCTCCCCAGCTTCTCCCCTTTTGGCACTTTCTGGCGCTTTTGGACGCAAGTTCCAGTTTTGGTCTCTTTTGGTCCCCTTTTGCTTACCGGCAATGGAAGACGTGCGAAACTCGTCTCAGGCCACTGAAACTCCTTGAATATCACTCCTAGGACTCAAAGGAAGGCTTTCTCCCCAGCTTCTCCCCTTTTGGCACTTTCTGGCGCTTTTGGACGCAAGTTCCAGTTTTGGTCTCTTTTGGTCCCCTTTTGCTTACCGGCAAGGAAGACGTGCGAAACTCGTCTCAGGCCACTGAAACTCCTTGAATATCACTCCTAGGACTCAAAGGAAGGCTTTCTCACCAGCTTCTCCCCTTTTGGCACTTTCTGGCGCTTTTGGACGCAAGTTCCAGTTTTGGTCTCTTTTGGTCCCCTTTTGCTTACCGGCAAGGAAGACGTGCGAAACTCGTCTCAGGCCACTGAAACTCCTTGAATATCACTCTAGGACTCAAAGGAAGGCTTTCTCACCAGCTTCTCCCCTTTTGGCACTTTCTGGCGCTTTTGGACCCAAGTTCCAGTTTTGGTCTCTTTTGGTCCCCTTTTGCTTACCGGCAAGGAAGACGTGCGAAACTCGTCTCAGGCCACTGAAACTCCTTGAATATCACTCCTAGGACTCAAAGGAAGGCTTTCTCCCCAGCTTCTCCCCTTTTGGCACTTTCTGGCGCTTTTGGACGCAAGTTCCAGTTTTGGTCTCTTTTGGTCCCCTTTTGCTTACCGGCAAGGAAGACGTGCGAAACTCGTCTCAGGCCACTGAAACTCCTTGAATATCACTCCTAGGACTCAAAGGAAGGCTTTCTCACCAGCTTCTCCCCTTTTGGCACTTTCTGGCGCTTTTGGACGCAAGTTCCAGTTTTGGTCTCTTTTGGTCCCCTTTTGCTTACCGGCAAGGAAGACGTGCGAAACTCGTCTCAGGCCACTGAAACTCCTTGAATATCACTCCTAGGACTCAAAGGAAGGCTTTCTCACCACTTCTCCCCTTTTGGCACTTTCTGGCGCTTTTGGACGCAAGTTCCAGTTTTGGTCTCTTTTGGTCCCCTTTTGCTTACCGGCAGTGGAAGACGTGCGAAACTCGTCTCAGGCCACTGAAACTCATTGAATATCACTCCTAGGACTCAAAGGAAGGCTTTCTCACCACTTCTCCCTTTTGGCACTTTCTGGCGCTTTTGGACCCAAGTTCCAGTTTTGGTCTCTTTTGGTCCCCTTTTGCTTACCGGCAAGGAAGACGTGCGAAACTCGTCTCAGGCCACTGAAACTCCTTGAATATCACTCCTAGGACTCAAAGGAAGGCTTTCTCCCCAGCTTCTCCCCTTTTGGCACTTTCTGGCGCTTTTGGACGCAAGTTCCAGTTTTGGTCTCTTTTGGTCCCCTTTTGCTTACCGGCAAGGAAGACGTGCGAAACTCGTCTCAGGCCACTGAAACTCCTTGAATATCACTCCTAGGACTCAAAGGAAGGCTTTCTCACCACCTTCTCCCCTTTTGGCACTTTCTGGCGCTTTTGGACCCAAGTTCCAGTTTTGGTCTCTTTTGGTCCCCTTTTGCTTACCGGCAAGGAAGACGTGCGAAACTCGTCTCAGGCCACTGAAACTCCTTGAATATCACTCCTAGGACTCAAAGGAAGGCTTTCCACCAGCTTCTCCCCTTTTGGCACTTTCTGGCGCTTTTGGACCCAAGTTCCAGTTTTGGTCTCTTTTGGTCCCTTTTGCTTACCGGCAAGGAAGACGTGCGAAACTCGTCTCAGGCCACTGAAACTCCTTGAATATCACTCCTAGGACTCAAAGGAAGGCTTTCTCCCAGCTTCTCCCCTTTTGGCACTTTCTGGCGCTTTTGGACGCAAGTTCCAGTTTTGGTCTCTTTTGGTCCCTTTTGCTTACCGGCAATGGAAGACATGCGAAACTCGTCTCAGGCCACTGAAACTCCTTGAATATCACTCCTAGGACTCAAAGGAAGGCTTTCTCCCACCTTCTCCCTTTTGGCACTTTCTGGCGCTTTTGGACCCAAGTTCCAGTTTTGGTCTCTTTTGGTCCCTTTTGCTACCGGCAAAGGAAGACGTGCGAAACTCGTCTCAGGCCACTGAAACTCCTTGAATATCACTCTAGGACTCAAAGGAAGGCTTTCTCCCACCTTCTCCCCTTTTGGCACTTTCTGGCGCTTTTGGACGCAAGTTCCAGTTTTGGTCTCTTTTGGTCCCCTTTTGCTTACC
>NW_020874366.1:0-25501 GCF_003935025.1 Abrus precatorius | reverse complement strand
GAAGTTTTCCAATCATTGACTCAAATCCATTGTCGAACCGAATCCCACTGAGTGGAATATGGAGGTACTATGGCAGAACGCCAATCTAGTCTTTCACATAGTGATAGGTGGAACTGCCATTAAACGACTTATTAGCAGATTAATAAACCACTTCGGAATGGCATATACATCACACATCCTGGATAGTAAAGACTCTGGGATTCCGTCAAGCTACGGCTACATCCATTTCATTAGGAATTGATGATCTTTTAACAATACCTTCTAAAGGATGGCTAGTTCAAGATGCTGAACAACAAATTTTTATTTTGGAAAAACATCATCATTATGGGAATGTACATGCGGTAGAAAAATTACGACAATCCATTGAGATATGGTATGCTACTAGTGAATATTTGAGACAAGAAATGAATCCTAATTTTAGGATGACCGACCCCTTGAATCCAGTCCATATAATGTCTTTTTCAGGAGCTAGAGGAAATGCATCTCAAGTACACCAATTAGTAGGTATGAGAGGATTAATGTCGGATCCACAAGGGCAAATGATTGATTTACCTATTCAAAGCAATTTACGCGAAGGACTGTCTTTAACAGAATATATCATTTCTTGCTACGGAGCCCGTAAAGGGGTTGTAGATACTGCTGTACGAACATCGGATGCTGGATATCTTACACGCAGACTTGTTGAAGTGGTTCAACACATTGTTGTACGTCGAACAGATTGCGGTACCATTCAAGGGATTTCGGTGAATATCCAGAATGGAATGATGCCGGAAATAATTTTGATACAAACATTAATTGGTCGTGTATTAGCAGACGATATATACAGAGGTTCACGATGCATTGCTGTTAGAAATCAAGATATTGGAATTGGACTTATCAATCGATTCAAAACTTTTCAAACACAACCAATATCTATTCGAACCCCCTTTACCTGTAGGAATACATCTTGGATCTGCCGATTATGTTATGGCCAAAGTCCTACTCATGGCCACTTAGTGGAATTAGGAGAAGCTGTAGGTATTATTGCGGGTCAATCTATTGGAGAACCGGGTACTCAACTAACATTAAGAACTTTTCATACCGGTGGAGTATTCACAGGGGGTACTGCGGAACATGTGCGAGCGCCTTCTAATGGAAAAATTAAATTCAATGAGGATTTGGTTCATCCTACACGTACACGTCATGGGCATCCTGCTTTTCTATGTTCTATAAACTTGTATGTAACTATTGAAAGTGACGATATTATACATAATGTGATTATTCCACCAAAAAGTTTTTTATTAGTTCAAAATGATCAATATGTAAAATCGGAACAAGTGATTGCTGAGATTCGTGCGGGAACATACACTTTGAATTTGAAGGAAAAGGTTCGAAAACATGTTTATTCTGACTCAGAAGGAGAAATGCATTGGAGTACCGATGTATACCATGCATCAGAATTTAGATATAGTAATGTCCATATCTTACCAAAAACAAGTCATTTATGGATATTATCAGGAAAGTCGTACAGGGTCGGTTCAGTCTCTTTTTCACTCCGCAAGGATCAAGATCAAATGAACATTCATTCTCTTTCTACTGGAGAAAGAAATATTTGTAACCTTTTAGTAAGTAATGAACAAGTAAGACATAAATTCTTTAGTTTCAATCTTTCTGGTAAAAAAGAAGGAAGGATTCCTGATTATTCAATATTGAATCAAATCATATGTATGGATTATTGTCATTTTACACATCTTGCTATTTTCCATGACACTTCGGATTTATTAGCAAAGAGGCGAAGAAATAGATTCATCATTCCATTTCCATTCCAATCGATTCAAGAACGAGACAAAGAACTAATGTCCCCTTCCGGTATCTCGATTGAAATACCAATCAATGGTATTTTTCGTAGAAATAGTATTCTTGCTTATTTCGATGATCCTCAATACCGAACGCAGAGTTCAGGAATTACAAAATATAGGACTATAGGAATAAATTCCATTTTTAAAAAAGAGGATTTTTTAATTGAGTATCAAGGAGTTAAAGAATTTAAGCCAAAATACCAAATCAAAGTAGATCGATTTTTTTTCATTCCCGAGGAAGTGCATATTTTACCCGAATCTTCTTCCATAATGATACGGAACAATAGTATCGTTGGAGTAGATACACCAATAACTTTAAATATAAGAAGTCGAGTAGGTGGATTGGTCCAAATGGAGAAGAAAAAAAAAAAGATTGAAGTAAAAATATTTTCCGGGGATATCTATTTTACTGGAGAGATGGATAAGATATCCCGACACAGTGCCATCTTGATACCATCCGGAACGGTAAAACAAAATTCAAAGGAAGCAAAAAAAATGAAAAATTGGATCTATGTCCAATGGATCACAATTACCAAAAAAAAGTATTTTGTTTTGGTTCGACCCGTAATTCTATATGAAATAGCGGACGGTATCCATTTAGTAAAACTTTTTCCCCAAGATAGGTTCCAGGAAAGAAATGATCTGGAACTTAAAGTTATTAATTATATTCTTTCTGGAAATGGAAAATCAATTCCGGGAATTTCTAATACAAGGATTCAATTAGTTCGGACTTGTTTAGTCTTGAATTGGGATCAAGACAAAACAAGTTCTTCTATCGAAAATGCCCACGCTTCTTTTGTTCAAGTAAGTACAAATGGTTTGATTAGGGATTTCCTAAGAATTGACTTAGTGAAATCTCATATTTCATATATCAGAAAAAGAAATGATCCGTCCAGTTCAGGATTGATCTCAGATAATGAGTCGGATCGGACCTTTATCAATCCATTTTTTTCTATTTATTCGAAGGCAAAAATTCAACAATCACTTAGACAAAATCACGGAACTATTCGTATGTTGTTGAATAGAAATGAGAAATGTCGATCTTTGATAATTTTGTCATCATCTAATTGTTTTCAAATAGGACCATTCAACGATAGAAAATATTACAATGGGATAAAAGAAGGAATTCAAAAAATTCAAATAGATTCCATAATTCCAATTAAGAATTTGTTTGGTCCTTTAGGAATAGCCCTTCAAGTTGCAAATTATTATTCATTTTTTCGTTTAATAACTCATAATCAGATCTTAATGAATAATAATTTGCAACTTGACAAATTAAAGGAAACTCTTCAAGTATTCAAATATTATTTAATGGACGAAAATGAGAGAATTTATAAACCTGATAGATGCAGTAATATCGTTTTAAATCCATTCTATTTGAATTGGCATTTTATCCATCACAATTATTATGAAAAAACGTTTCCAATAATAAGTCTTGGGCAATTTATTTGTGAAAATGTATGTATAGTGCAAACGAAAAATGCACCACACTTAAAATCGGGTCAAGTTCTAACTATTCAAATGGATTCTGTAGGAATAAGATCGGCTAACCCTTATTTGGCAACTCCAGGAGCAACTGTTCATGGACATTATGGAGAAATACTTTATGAAGGAGATATATTAGTTACATTTATATATGAAAAATCGAGATCTGGTGATATAACACAAGGTCTTCCAAAAGTAGAACAGGTATTAGAAGTGCGTTCAATTGATTCAATATCGATGAAGCTAGAAAAGAGAGTTGACACTTGGAACGGATATATAACAAGAATTCTCGGCATTCCTTGGGGATTCTTGATCGGTGCCGAGTTAACTATAGCGCAAAGTCGTATTTCTTTGGTTAATAAAATTCAAAAAGTTTATCGATCCCAGGGAGTTCACATCCATAATAGACATATAGAAATTATTGTGCGTCAAATAACATCAAAAGTCTTGGTTTCAGAAAATGGAATGTCTAATGTTTTTTCACCCGGCGAACTAATTGGATTGTTGCGAGCCGAACGAGCGGGCCGTGCCTTGGAAGAAGCAACTTGCTACCGAGCTCTATTATTGGGAATAACAAAAACATCTCTGAATACTCAAAGTTTTATATCTGAAGCAAGTTTTCAAGAAACTGCTAGAGTTTTAGCAAAAGCCGCTCTCCGGGGTCGTATAGATTGGTTGAAAGGTCTGAAAGAGAACGTTGTTTTAGGGGGAATGATACCCGTTGGTACCGGATTAAAAAGAATAATGCACCGTTCAAAGCCAAGGCAACATAACAAGATTACCTTGGAATCAAAAAAGAAAAATTTATTCGAGGACGAAATGAGAGATATTTTGTTCCACCACAGAGAATTCTTTTTTTTCATTTCAAAGAATTTATGCGATACATCAGAACAATCTAAGATTTAATGATTCCTAAGAGCGGATTCATCCCCCTACCCTAAATGCGATCATTTTTGGGGGTAGTAAAAGAAAGATAATAAAAAAAAAGAATAATAAATAGAAAAAAATGGTCTAATCATGTATCAATGGCCAATCTTCGGTAGAAGAGAAGGTTCCATCGGAACAATTTTTTATTTCTATTTCACGATACCTGGTCTTTTTTTTTCTATTTTTTTTTTTTTTTTGAAAAAAAAAAGTGTGGGGATAAATATAAATGACAAAAAGATATTGGAACATAATTTTGGAAGAGATGATGGAAGCAGGAGTTCATTTTGGCCACGGTACTAGAAAATGGAATCCTAAAATGGAACCTTATATATCTGCAAAGCGTAAGGGTATTCATATTACAAATCTTACTAGAACTGCTCGGTTTTTATCAGAAGCTTGTGATTTAGTTTTTGACGCAGCAAGTAAGGGAAAACAATTCTTAATTGTTGGTACCAAAAAAAAAGCAGCTGATTCAGTAGCGCGGGCGGCAATAAGAGCTCGGTGTCATTATGTTAATAAAAAATGGCTCGGCGGTATGTTAACGAATTGGTATACTACAGAAACGAGACTTCATAAGTTCAGGGACTTGAGAATGCAACAAAAGACGGGGAGACTCAACTGTTTTCCAAAAAGAGATGCTGCTATATTGAAAAGACAATTATCTCATTTGGAAACATATCTTGGTGGCATTAAATATATGACGGGGTTACCCGATATTGTAATAATCGTCGATCAGCAAGAAGAATATACGGCTCTTCGAGAATGTATAACTTTGGAAATTCCAACGATTTGTTTAATCGATACAAATTGTGACCCGGACCTCGCCGATATTTCGATTCCAGCTAATGATGATGCTATAGCCTCAATCCGATTAATTCTTAACAAATTAATATTTGCAATTTGTGAGGGTCGTTCTAGCTATATACGAAATTTTTGATTAATAATAAGATAAATGAATTATTTGATTTGGTTGGGGAGATTCATAGATTTATGAAATCGGTTATTATACTATTACTAAATCGCACAAAAGAAAGAGAAAAATATAAAAAGAACAAACGGAAATATTATGTGATTAGTCGGTATTCAAAATCAAAAATGAAAGTAGACAAATCAAAAAGGAAAGGAGATGGTTGAATTAAAATAATTCCCTTTCAATTTCAATTTCTTTTAAGAGGGCAGGACAATATGAATGTTTTATTATGTTCCATCAACACATTAAAAAGATTATACGATATATCTGCTGTGGAAGTGGGTCAACATTTCTATTGGCAAATAGGGGGTTTCCAAGTGCATGCCCAAGTACTTATTACTTCTTGGGTTGTAATTGCTATCTTATTAGTTTCAGTCATTCTAGTTGTTCGAAATCTGCAAACCATTCCCACTTTTGGTCAGAATTTTTTTGAATATGTTCTTGAATTCATTCGAGACGTGAGCAAAAGTCAGATTGGAGACGAATATGGTCCGTGGGTTCCATTTATTGGAACTATGTTTTTATTTATTTTTGTTTCTAATTGGTCAGGGGCTCTTTTGCCTTGGAAAATAATACAGTTACCTCACGGGGAGTTAGCTGCGCCCACAAATGATATAAATACTACCGTTGCATTAGCTTTACTTGCGTCAGTAGCATATTTCTATGCGGGTCTTTCAAAAAAAGGATTAGCTTATTTTAGTAAATACATCCAACCAACTCCAATCCTTTTACCGATTAACATCTTAGAAGATTTCACAAAACCCTTATCGCTTAGTTTTCGACTTTTCGGAAATATATTAGCTGATGAATTAGTAGTTGTTGTTCTTGTTTCTTTAGTGCCTTTAGTAGTTCCTATACCTGTCATGTTCCTTGGATTATTTACAAGCGGTATTCAAGCTCTTATTTTTGCTACTTTAGCTGCGGCTTATATAGGTGAATCCATGGAAGGCCATCATTGACTAGTTGTCGAAAAAAGTCTTTTTCGTTTAGCCCACCGCACATACACTGCGGCTCAAGATAATCTATTTTGGGAACAACATATATAATAGAAAGAAATTTGGAATAATAATAAAGAAAAAGGGTTATTCTCCCCCCCCCCCCCCAAAAAAAATAAAGATGCAATAAAGTATAAATAAAATCAATATACAATTTAATGTAATAGTAAAATAGAAAAGATTACCAGAAAATTGTAAAAAAACTAGGAAAGAGATCCATCCAAAAGATCTTTTTCCTAGTTTTCCTAAAAAGACTTTTTGTTTGACCTATTTCGATTTTCCTCCAATGAATATTTTTTTTGTATTGTTATATTTTGTTTTGTTCATTCCATTTTTTGTTCATTCAATTATAACTATAACATATTAAATATTATTCTATATATATTATTAGATTATTTATTACTATTATTAGATATTAGATTCGATTATATATATAGAATTTAGATATATATATCTAATTCGATTAAGATATATTAGTATATTAGATATTCTATATTAGAAAAGTATAATATTTACATGTGATAAAAATATGCTATATAGAACTAGAACAGATTCCCGTTTCATTCATTCACATTCAATTTAACGATTGACCAAAAGATAATTCAAAAAAGAATTACATTTTTATCACTCAAATTCCAATATTTCTCTGCAATAATTCAGTCTAACGAATTGATTTCGATTTTGTATATCCATATCGGATAATAATAAAAGGATGAAAGAAGGATTTTCAAAAAAAAACCAAGATTCAAAAAAAATAGAGTAGGAGTGGGGGAAGTCAAACTGGGTATATATAATCCAATCACTATAAAACAACTCCTTCTTTTTTTTTTTAGATTTCAAATAATGATTCTCGAATCTGATTGAAACTAAAACACAAATAATTGGTTTACGGCATGGAAGAAATACATGTATATGTGATATTATATATAAACTAGTTATATATGAACTAACTATATATCTAAAAAAACTAACATTATATATCTAAAATTGCCCTGCTACTACTGTCAATTTCGATAGGGATTTAAAAAACAAAGTCCTTCCGTTTCATCTCTAATTATGAATTGAATAGTAAGAAATTCAAAAAAAAAAAGAACGAAGAATTCAAAGAAGAGTTCCAAATTTAGGGTAAGATAAAAACTAAAATTGTATGGATTCACAAAAAAACTACGTGGATAGAAAAGAAAAAATGAATATCGAACTAATTTGGATAGTTCAATAACTATTGTTATTTCAATTCGGAATTCTTAATTATTTCAACTGGATAAATCCTGGTGATTGAGTAATTAAGTCATAATTTATTGGTTGATTATATCATTAACTATTTCTTTTCTTTATTATTATTTATTTTTTATTTGGGGTGCGAGGAACTTATCATGAATCCACTGATTTCTGCCGCTTCCGTTATTGCTGCTGGGTTGGCCGTCGGGCTTGCTTCTATTGGACCTGGGGTTGGTCAAGGCACTGCTGCAGGGCAAGCTGTAGAAGGGATTGCGCGACAACCAGAGGCAGAGGGAAAAATACGGGGTACTTTATTGCTTAGTCTGGCTTTTATGGAAGCTTTAACAATTTATGGATTGGTTGTAGCATTAGCGCTTTTATTTGCGAATCCTTTTGTTTAGTTTAATCTTAAAAAAATAAATATATATATCCTTTTTCCGTGGACTTGCTTTGCTGTTCTTGCTTTGTCGAATTATATTAAGATTTCACTCTGATTTGTCTTCTTCCTTCTCTTTTTTAGCCCCCCTTTTTTAGTTTTATAAAATTTATCGAAAGTGTTAAAAACAACTATAAGAGATTTATGTAATTGACATAAGAAGTGGTATCGAATTCTACTAAGTATCATTCTTATAGGGAATCCTCCAATTGATTGATCAATTCAAATAATATATATATTAATATATACATATCTAAATAGATATATATATTTAGATATGTATTAATAGAATATTATTATTATTAAATGAATATTATTACTATTCATATTATTACTTATAATTACTAATAATTAATATGAATTTTTAGTAAAGAATGATATTTTTATTATATATAATAAAAATATCATATAAAAAAGAAATAACTAAAAAATAAAAAAATAGGAATTGTAGAAGGATAATTAGTCTATCCATAAAAGGAGATGAGATCATATGAAAAATATAACCGATTCTTTCCTTTACTTGGGCTACTGGCGATCCGCCGGAAGTTTCGGGTTTAATACCGATATTTTAGCAACAAATCCAATAAATCTAAGCGTAGTGCTAGGTGTATTGGTTTTTTTTGGAAAGGGAGTGTGTGCGAGTTGTTAATTTCAAAGAATAGATTGGATCCAACCAATTGCACTTTTTTTTTCGTTATAACTAAGAAAATGTGCATAATCCCGCGAATTACTTCTCAATAAATTTTATTTTTTGAAAAAAAAAAAATATTTAAGAACCATAGCATTTCGCGATTCATTAGTAAATCCACTTTGATTCTCTATTAACCCAAAATTTTGGACTATTACCATGGTTAAAGTAAACAATTTGAAGTCTAGACGCAGTGTAGTACTCTTTCTACCACTATGTTAATACAGAAATGAAATGATTTCAAAAAAATTTTTACAATTTTTCGATATAGAACACTCATGTCGATAAAACAGCTTGAACCCTCTTTACGGTGAAAAATTGTAAAAACGTTCAATTTCACCCTCCATTTATACAATGCGGAATCGATGACCTATGTATAAATTTATAAGAATTCTTTGGATTTGAAGAAAAAAAACAACTTTGCTGACAATTATTTTTTTGGTCAGAAGAGTCCTCCGAATATTCTGGTCTTGTATTGGTAATCGTTTTAAATATTTTTTCAATCTTTTTTTTTATAAATAGAGAAGAGAGGATAGGCTCATTACATAAAAAAAGATAAGAAAATTTCCCATAACATAAGTAATTGAGTGTGAGAGCCAAATGAATCGAAAGATTCATGTTTGGTTCGGGAAGAGATCATAGACATTTTGAAATGAATGGAAAGAGAATCTACTTTCATTAAATGATTTATTAGATAATCGAAAACAGAGAATCTTAAGAACTATTCGAAATTCAGAAGAACTACGGGAAAGAGCTGTTCAACAGCTGGAAAAAGCCCAGGCCCGCTTAAGGAAAGTCGAAACGGAAGCAGATCGGTTTCGAGTGAATGGCTATTCTGAGATAGAACGAGAAAAATTAAATTTAATTAATTCAATTTATACGACTTTGGAACAATTAGAAAATTACAAAAATGAAACCATTTATTTTGAACAACAAAGGGTGATTAATCAAGTCCGACAACGGGTTTTACAACAAGCCTTACAGGGAGCTCTTGAAACTCTGAATAGTTGCTTGAATAACGAGTTACATTTACGTACTGTCAATGCTAATATTGGCATGTTTGGGACGATGAAAGAAAAAAATAAGTGATTAGTCCTTCTACTATAATATCTACTATAGTATAGAGTATAGGCATTATTTTTTTCTTCTAAAAAAAAATTAAGAAATATTCATGGTAACCATTCGTGCAGATGAAATTAGTAAAATTATCCGTGAACGTATTGAGCAATATAATACCGAAGTAAAAATTGTAAATACTGGTACCGTACTTCAAGTAGGCGACGGTATTGCTCGTATTTATGGTCTTGATGAAGTAATGGCGGGTGAATTAGTGGAATTTGAAGAGGGTACTATAGGCATTGCTTTGAATTTGGAATCAAAAAATGTTGGTGTTGTATTAATGGGTGATGGTTTGATGATACAAGAGGGAAGTTCGGTAAAAGCAACAGGAAGAATTGCTCAGATACCAGTAAGTGAGGCTTATTTGGGTCGTGTTATAAATGCCTTGGCTAAACCTATTGACGGTCGAGGAGAAATTTCAGCTTCGGAATCTCGATTAATCGAATCTCCCGCTCCCGGTATTATTTCGAGACGTTCCGTATATGAGCCTCTTCAAACAGGACTTATTGCTATTGATTCGATGATCCCCATAGGTCGTGGCCAACGAGAATTAATTATTGGAGATAGACAAACGGGTAAAACAGCAGTAGCTACAGATACAATTCTCAATCAACAGGGACAAAATGTAATATGTGTTTATGTAGCTGTTGGTCAAAAAGCATCTTCTGTGGCTCAAGTGGTGACTACTTTACAAGAAAGAGGAGCAATGGAATACACTATTATAGTAGCTGAAACAGCAGATTCTCCAGCTACATTACAATACCTCGCCCCTTATACAGGAGCAGCTCTGGCTGAATATTTTATGTACCGCGAACGTCACACTTTAATCATTTATGATGATCCCTCCAAACAAGCACAGGCTTATCGCCAAATGTCTCTTCTATTACGAAGACCCCCAGGTCGCGAAGCCTATCCAGGGGATGTTTTTTATTTGCATTCGCGTCTTTTGGAAAGAGCCGCTAAATCAAGTTCTCAACTAGGCGAAGGAAGTATGACTGCTTTACCAATAGTTGAAACACAATCGGGAGATGTTTCAGCTTATATTCCTACTAATGTAATTTCTATTACAGATGGCCAAATATTCTTATCCGCCGATTTATTCAATGCTGGAATCAGACCGGCAATTAATGTCGGTATTTCCGTTTCCAGAGTTGGATCGGCGGCTCAAATTAAAGCCATGAAACAAGTAGCTGGTAAATTAAAATTGGAATTGGCACAATTCGCAGAATTAGAAGCTTTTGCACAATTCGCGTCTGATCTTGATAAAGCTACTCAAAATCAATTGGCAAGAGGTCAACGATTGCGCGAGTTGCTTAAACAATCCCAATCAGCCCCTCTCACTGTAGAAGAACAGATAATAACTATTTATACCGGAACGAATGGTTATCTTGATTCATTAGAAATTGGACAGGTAAGGAAATTTCTTGTTGAGTTACGTGCTTACTTAAAAATGAATAAACCCCAATTCAAAGAAATAATATCTTCTACCAAGACATTCACTGGGGAAGCGGAAGCCCTTTTGAAGGAAGTTATTCAAGAACAGATGGAACTCTTTTTACTCCAAGAACAAGTAGAAAAAAATTGATTAATAACTAACCAATTTTCTAATTATTATCTTTTAAAATCTTTTCTTTTAATTTGAATATAATTAATAATATTATATTAATTCGAATATAAAATAAATAATAAAATAATAAGAAATTCATGATTATTAAAGATTTATATATAGAAAGGGATAAAGCATAAATTGTATATATATATAAGATAAGTTATTCTTCTAAAGAAAGTTTTAGTGGCTCTTGCTCAGTTCAAATCATTCAAGATATTCTATTTTTAGAAATACGGAAATAAAAGGAAATATATAGGCAAATTATTTGCGTCCAATAGGATTTGAACCTATACCTAAGGTTTAGAAGACCTCTGTCCTATCCATTAGACAATGGACGCTTCTCTTTTTTTCTTTAACCTTTTTTTAAACCTTAGTTTAAAAAAGGTTAAAGAAAAAAAGAATTCTATCTATCTATCTATAGATAGATATAGATAGATAGAATAAAAAAAAAATAGAATAATAAATAAATAATCAAATTCAATTGAATATAAATAACGAAAACTAAGTTAAAAAAGAAAAATGAATAATTAACAAATTCACTAAGAAATTTAGATTCATTCTAGAATAGAAAAAAGATAGATTCGAATAGAATAAATAGAGAGATAGGATATAAGCGGGTAGCGGGAATCGAACCCGCATCGTTAGCTTGGAAGGCTAGGGGTTATAGTCGACGTTGATTCATCATTATGATTTAACGTCTCTAATTCAAAGCCGAACGTGAAACTTTTGTTTCATTCGGCTCCTTTATGGAAGAAATTAAGAGATGGAAGACATGAAAAAAAAAATTGACCCATAACATCTATGTCAGCCTTTTTGTTTTGTAGAAATACATTTGAAACACCTTGCTTTTTAGATGATCCCTATAGAATAGGAGTATTATAACAATCTGTGTGTGTGTTTTTTCTAGTTATTTCGTTCTCTATTTCTATTTGAGAGAATCTTTAGGAAAAGAATAAAATTTCCGTCGAGCTAAAAAAATATGTTGATGTCTCTAGTAAACTAAAAAAATCGTTTAACAGCTATTTTGTTTCAATCTCTACAATACAAAAAAAATGAAAGATTTAGTTACGATTAGAAATAAGCTTTCTATATCTTTCTCCATGGATCCTTTACGCATACTCAAAAAATTCGGATTATTGATCCAATTCCAAAAACTTATGTTTCATAATTTTAGAACTCAATTTGTCAATTTAAAAAAAATGGATTCTTTTTGTATACAAATTACGATAATGTATATTATACCGCAAATCGTTCGTTGAGAGGTATAAAGGATTAGATCCCTTTAAGTAAGAAATAAAGTTTTTGATCGGGATATGAATCAAACGGGGGATCCCTTAACTATTAAAGGGTCCATGGAACGAATCGCACTTTTACCACTAAACTATACCCGCTACAATACAATTATTGTATATAAATGAACCTTTTGTCGAACAAGGCAATCAGACGTAATTAAGAAATAGGAATAGAATATTATGATAATTAGAGTGTTGACATGTTTCGTAAGGGAGACTCCTAATGAAATCCAATTAGGAAAAGGGGGCGAATTTCTTTTTTGGATTTTGTGTTTGCTAAAGTGAAGGTGTTTTTTTTTTACAGATACATCGCGACAAAACTACTTAATTTATAACAAAAAAATGCATTGCGCAGGAATGCAAAAAAAATGACATTATATATATACGTTACCAGAAAGAAGGAGTAATCAAAAATGACATTTTGATCTTATATCATTTTGGTTCTATATCATAGGAATATATCAGTATTTTTGATTTATGTTTGATCGTGTTTAAATTACCAGTTTTTTTTTTTCAAATCAAATACATTCAAATAAATCATTGTTATCCAGTATTCATGGGAATAAAAAGAGCCCGGCTAGGTACTGGCCGGGCTTTGGCTGTAGAAAAAAAAAAAAAGAAAAAAAAATTAGAATTATATATATATATAGATAGATATCATTTTTCTATTCTATAGAATAATATAGAAAATAATGAATAGAAATCAAATAGAAAAAAAAAAAGAGAGAGAGAAAAATAAGACATAAAAAAGGATCTTTTTTTTTTCAAGCCCTATTTTTTTTCTTTTTGTTTATGCGATATAACATAAACATAGTAATTCCATTTTTTTTTTTCAATTCGGGAGAGATGGCTGAGTGGACTAAAGCGTCGGATTGCTAATCCGTTGTACAAATTTGTGTACCGAGGGTTCGAATCCCTCTCTTTCCGTTTCCGTTGATGATTTGGTATTTTTTTTTTTCACTTTTTTTTGTTTTACTTGTTTGTTTGATTTTTTTATTTACTAGTTAAAGATGTAAAATAGATAAAATCCTAACACAATAGTTCAAAATCCAGCACAAGCAAGAAAAACACAGAATCCATTTTTTTTATTCTTCACGTCCTGGATTACGTCCTGGATCGTTAGATAGGAATCCAAAGATGAAAAGAGAAACGAAGAATATCACTACCGTGTAAACAAATAATTTTAGAGTAAGCATTATAAAATCTCCAAGATAATTAAAAAAAAACGACAAAGAAAAAGAATGGATTCTCTTATATTAGACATTTTTTTCTTTTGATATTTTGTTTCTAAGAAATGAAGTCATTACGAGGAAATAATATATATATATCAATTTCGAAAATGGATTTGATTTGTAGTAAGAGTTGATCCTTTTCTTACCATTTTCCATAATTACTATTACCAAAAAGATTTTTCATCTAGGTATTATGTTGGTGGTGGGCTCAAATCAAATAATAGGATTTCTCAATGGAAAAAAACGTAGATGATGAATGGTCCGGATTTTTCGTGTCTATCAAAAAATTTCAATATTCGAATCGAGAATTTACGCTGTAAGACTTATCTGATCTTAAAAATGGTTCAAAATGTTCGAATTTTTGTTTTCGAATAAATTCTGAATGAATTTTTTTAGGACATTATTCAAATTAAGGATCTCATCGAAAACTTACAGCAGCTTGCCAAACAAAAGCTAAGAGAAAAAAGAGTACGGGTATTACTGGCATAATATCTACAATTGGATTCAAAAAAGCGTAGGCTTCAGGCAATTTCGCCAAGAAAAAACTACTTGAATAAAGGACGGAGTGAATACAAATACAGACCAAACTAAGGATATTAAGCATAACAAACATTTTGTTCTTTCTTTAAAAAAATAAATTTAATTTTTTCTTTTTTTTTGAATTCTAATTTTCATTTTTAGAATATTGTATTATGTAATGTATATATGTATAATTTATATCAATATAATTATATATATTATAATATATATATAATTAGAATAATATTCTAATAAATAATATATATATATAATAGGAATAAAATTTATAAAAATGAATATTAATTAATGAGTAAAACTAAAAAAAAATGAATCAAGATCAGACTCCCAAAATCCTTCTTTGATTTGAACTTATCCAGTTCAAAATCTTTTCATTCTAAAACAAAAAATAGAAGAAATCCGATTTTCATACAATATCTTAATTGAATTCTATGTAATGATCAATAAATTGAGTTTTATTCCACATTTAGTCCCATCCAATCAAAATCTTAACAACAATTGAATTTAACAAATTTTGGAACTGAAATAAATTGACGAACAACCAATACCAACACAAAAATAGTGTTTATTAGTGTCAAATCGAAAATGGGGCGTGGCCAAGCGGTAAGGCAACGGGTTTTGGTCCCGCTATTCGGAGGTTCGAATCCTTCCGTCCCAGAACATATCCATTCATGATGGATATCATATTTGAATACAAATTGTATATTTGGAATAAGGATTACCTTTTTTTGTAATCATTATGGATGACTAATTATAGTGGATAGCTAATTATCTATCTATATATATTTATATATAGATAGATAATTTTTTCATATTTCTTTCTTTTTTTTTCTAATATTTTTTTTTGAAGAAATTCTAATTTTTTCTATTTTACAAACTATCAAAATAAAGTAGCAAATTTATTCATACAATATCGAATTTGAATTTTTTTTGACTTCTTTCTTTTTTTTTTAGAAATTCTTCCGTTATATAAAAGAAAAAAACCTAGAAGTAAAAAGGATAGATTATTACGTATCCATTGAATCAATGACTATTCACGATTTCATAATTGAATCAATTACATACCGGATCCAAGCTAAAGGAATGTTATGGTAAAACTTCGTTTGAAACGATGTGGTAAAAAGCAACGTGCGACTTGAAAGACATGATTCGATTAGGTGTGGATTCTTACATCCGCCATCTTTTTTTCTAGTATATAGAAATCGAGATGCTCTTGACTCGACATCGTTTGTTCCACTCCACTAGAACTAACTTATTGTTTTGGGGACGGGAAGGGGATTGATGATGTAAATATTCCATGATGGAGCTCGAGTTGATTCATTTCTCAGGGGCAAGTATCTAAGGTTAGTGAAAATTAATAAGTTAGAACAACTTCGTAAGTATCTCTTTGATAGAGAAATCGAAAGGATCCAATTCGAACAAGGTTCAAAAATTTGTTGGAATTAGTAAAATTATTTCGATCGAAAGTGTATCTGCGGGAATCAACCTTCTATTCGTATGATTCTTTCCGAGAAAGAAAAAAAATGGTATGTTGCTTCCATTTTTTTAACGATTAAAGATTCCTGAAGTAATGTCTAAACCCAATGATTCAAGGAAAAACTAAAAGATACTGGAACAAGTAAATACCATTTTCAAATTGTCTCATCAATTCTATTAGAAAAAAAAACATAGATTCTAAAGTGAAAGAAGCACAGACAAGAAAAGGGGGGTAGAGACCGCTCAATAAATGAAATACATAAAGGCTTTGTTTTCCTTTGAGTTATTTGAGAATTATCCAATTTGAGTTATGGGGTTGCAAATATGCAAATATGAGGAGTTATTCTTTTTTCAGAAAGAAAATAAGAAAAAAAATACTTAAATCATAGTTTAATTGATTTAATGATTTTATAGATCTATTTGACATCATAATTTTATACATAGATAAAATTATGAATTTTCTCGAGCCGTACGAGGGTAAAACTTCTTATACGTTTCTAGGGGGGTACATTGTTCATCTATATCTATCCCAATGAGCTGTTTATCGAATCGTTGCAATTGATGTTCGATCCCGAAGAGAGGGAAGAGATCTTCGGAAAGTGGGTTTTTATGAGCCAATAAAGAATCAAACGTATTTAAATATTCCTGTCATTCTATATTTCCTTGAAAAAGGTGCTCAACCCACAGGAACTGTTCAGGATATTTCAAAAAAAGCAGGTGTTTTTATGGAACTTAGCCCTAATCAACAAACGAAATTCAATTAATGAAATAAAAAAAGGGGGTGTGGATGACTTGTATATAAATTTATAGAACTCTTTTCTCTCCCCCCGCTCTCTTGTTCTATTCATACCTACTTTTTTATTTCTTGTTGTTTACATAGAATGTTGTTTACATAGAATGTTGTTTTCGATAGTCAAGTCAGAAAATTAACTTTATATCGATTTTCAAAACATAAAAAAATGGATAGAAATAAAAGAGATAATATAGGAAAAAGCAAATGAATAATCACTAAATGAAAAAATTGGGTCTATAAATACATTATCCCCAATGAAGTTATTTTTTTCTTTATTTATTCCTAATTCTATATTATTTCAAATAGAATTAAATATTGATTATTATTATATTATTATTTATTTTTAGAATATTTCAAATATGATTTTAGAATTAGATAGAATTGAAAAAAAAAAAATTCTTTTTTTTTAATACTTACTCGTTCGTTATTATTATCAGTTACTAATCCTAGTGATGGAATTTATATATATATTGATAGTAAATAGAATATTAAAAATAGAATTTATATATAATTTTTTATCGAATGACTATTCATCTATTGTATTTTCATGTAAATAGAGGAAAAAAACTCTATGGAAAAATGGTGGTTCACTATGTTGTTTAATAGGGAATTAGAATACAGGTGTGGATTAAGTAAATCAATAGATAGTTTTGGTCCTATTGAAAATACCTGTGTAAATGAGGACCTCCCAATTTTAGCTGATATGGATAAAAAAACGCATAGTTGGAATGATAGTGACAATTCTAGTTACAGTTTTTTCAATTCTAGTTACAGTTTTTTTCAAAATTTAGTAGGTATCAGGAACATCCAGAATTTCCTATCGGATAAAACTTTTTTAGTTAGGGATAGTAAGAGGAAGAGTTATTCCATATATTTTGATATTGAAAAGAAAATTTTGGAAATTGACAATGATCATTCTTTCCTAAGTGAATCTGAAAGTTTTTTTTCTAGTTATAACAATTCTAGCTATCTGAAGAATGTCTCTAAGAGTGATGATGATCATTACATGGATGATACTAAATTTAGCTGGAATAATAACATTAATAGTTGCATTAATAGTTATCTTCGTTCTCAAATTTGTATTGATAGTTCCATTTTAGGTGATAGTGACAAATACAATGACAGTTATTTTTATAGTTACATTTGTGGTAAGGGCAGAAATACTATAGAAAACAAGAATTATAGTTCTAGTCTAATAACTAGCACAAATCATACAAATAATAGTGATTCCACTCAAAGAGAAAGTTCTGATAATCTCGCTGAAATTCAAAAATACAAGCATTTGTGGATTGAATGCGAAAATTGTTATGGATTAAATTATAAAAAATATTTGAAATCCAAAATCAATATTTGTGAACACTGTGGATATCATTTGAAAATGAGCAGTTCAGATAGAATCGAACTTTCGATTGATCCAGGTACTTGGAATCCTATGGATGAAGACATGGTCTCTCTGGATCCCATTGAATTTCATTCACAAGAGGAACCTTATAAAGATCGTATTGATTCTTATCAAAGAAAGACAGGATTAACTGAGGCTGTTCAAACAGGCACAGGTCAACTAAATGGTATTCCTGTAGCAATTGGAATTATGGATTTTAAGTTTATGGGGGGTAGTATGGGATCCGTAGTAGGTGAGAAAATCACCCGTTTGGTCGAATATGCTACCAATCAATTTTTACCTCTTATTCTAGTATGTGCGTCCGGAGGAGCACGTATGCAAGAAGGAAGTTTGAGCTTGATGCAAATGGCTAAAATCTCTTCTGTTTTATATAATTATCAAACAAATAAAAAGTTATTCTATGTATCGATCCTTACATCTCCTACTACTGGTGGAGTGACAGCAAGTTTTGGCATGTTGGGGGATATCATTATTGCGGAACCTAATACTTACATTGCATTTGCAGGTAAAAGAGTAATTGAACAAACATTGAATAAGGCAGTACCTGAAGGTTCACAAGCGGCTGAATATTTATTCCATAAAGGCTTATTTGATTCAATCGTACCGCGTAATCCTTTAAAGGGAGTTCTGGGTGAGTTATTTCAACTTCATGCTTTCTTTTCTTTGACTCAAAATGAAAAATGAGGGAAAGCCAAAAATTCTTTTTGATTTTTCATTTTTGAATTTCAAACAAAAAAACACAAATTTTGAGACAAAAATCAAAAATTAGAACACACAAGAGCAAAGTAATAAGATAATAATAGAGGAATACTAAGAATAAAAAAAAGGTGTATTATCATACATATGTTTGTTTCTTCTAGAAATAGAAGACGAAATCCATTTATTTAGTTCTACATTCTTTCTATTTATTATTAGATTCTATTTGTACTTTGGATTCTATTATTTATTAGAATATTATTTACGATTTTCATTTTATTATTGATTTATTATATTCTATACTCATTATATATATATATTCACTTAGCTATAATCACTAGAATTCATATATACTAAGTATATATGAATTCTAGTGATTATAGACTATCTTTATAACAATATAAATAAGAATAATAAAAATATTAATATAACAATAATATATATATATATATATATATAACCGGTACAAATAGTAAATCGAGGTACCCATTCTATGATAAACTTACCTTCCATTTTTGTGCCTTTAGTAGGCCTATTATTTCCGGCAATTGCAATGGCTTCTTTATTTCTTCATGTTCAAAAAAACAAGATTTTTTAGATACGGGCAGTAGGAAATCTCATATATTTTTTTAGATCTGGAATCAATTAGATGAATTACTCCTAAAGGTTTACATTAAAATAGTGCTAGTTGATAAAGGTTACTTCATAAATAAAGAAAAAGAAATTGGTTGGGGGGTTGATTTTTTTACCCAATCCTAATAGAATATATATATGAAAGTTGAAATTGGATTTTGAATCCAAAATGCATTCATTCGCTGCAAATTCAGGAGGTTAATCATGAATATGAATGTAGTTTTGCGATCAAAACAGATACTGATATATCGTGTAACGGAATATCGAAGAATACGTTATTTGTTCTGGTCCTTCGTCCTGCTTTTAATTTCATTCGTGTTGTTTTTGGTTGGAATAACCAGTTATCTTGGTAGGGATTTTCTATTTTTTCCTGAGGAAATTAGTAATTTTCTTCCATTTATTCCGAACTATATTTATTTACCATTTATTCCACGAGGGGCCACGATGTATTTCGATGGAATCGTGGGTCTTCTTATTAGTTTTTTTTTGTGGGCCGCGATTATTTTGGATGTGGATGGTGGTTATGATATCTTCCAAAAAGAAGAGAGAATGGTTTATTTTTTTCGTTGGGGATTTGGATTTCTTGGAGAAAAGCGTCGTCTAATTTTCAAAGTACCTATGAAAGATATTCGGTGCATCAAAATAATGCCAGAAGTTCAAAGGGATATTTTGACTCGTACCCCTACTTTTTATCGTATTGTTTTTATGGAAACCATAAACTATGAGCTCATTCCCTTGACTCGTATTGAAGATGATTTGAGTTTCCAAGAAATTGTAGACAAAGCTTTCGAAATAGGCAGATTCGTGGATGTACCCGTTTTCTTGATGTATCCGCTTTATTGAGGAGAATTTGACTCTACTAGATAAATTGCACAAAAAGTTGTGGAATTGTCCTATTTCTTGTGTGTACCGATTGAAATATTTATAGATGAGACGTTCTTTGGTTTCGAAATCCGACTATAATATTCATTACCCGAATTACTCCTTTTGATGAATACACAAAAGAGCACTTCGGGTAATTGCTTCGAATCTTAGCAATTGAGATCTTTTGAAACAATATTTATTTTTCTTCATTCGACTTGACGGTGGATTCCTTCGATTTCTGTATTCTTTCTAAATTAAACAAGGCAAGGACTAACTCCCGAATTTCAAATAAAAAAAACGCGGGAATAGATTATGGATTTAGATATAGGTTCTATGAATTTTAATAGAAGTTATGCTTGATAGAAAGATTATTATCATATAGAGTTTGACGAATGAGGTGAAGTTGAGTTGATTAAAGACGAAAAATGGAAAAAAAGAAAGCATTCATTCCTCTTCTATATCTTATATCTATAGTCTTTTTGCCCTGGTGTATCTCTTTTACATTTAAGAAAAGTCTGGAATCTTGGTTTACTAATTGGCGAAATACTAGGCAATCCGAAATTTTCTTGAATGATATTCAAGAAAAGAGTATTCTAAAAAAATTCATAGAATTTAAGGAACTATTCCTTTTGGATGAAATGCTAAAGGAATACCCGGAAACACGTCTACAAAACCTTCGTACTGGAATCTACAAAGAAACGATCCAATTAATCAAAACGTATAACGAAGATCGTATCCATACGATTTTGCACTTATCGACAAATATAATCTGTTTCCTTATTCTAAGTGGTTATTCTATTCTAGGTAATCAAGAACTTTTGATTCTTAACTCTTGGGTTCAAGAATTTCTATATAACTTAAGTGACACATTAAAAGCTTTTTTTATTCTTCTATTAACTGATTTATGTATAGGATTCCATTCGACCCATGGTTGGGAACTAATGATTGTTTCTGTCTATAAAGATTTTGGATTTGTTCAGAATGCTCAAATTATATCTGGTCTTGTTTCCACTTTTCCAGTCATTTTAGATACCATTTTTAAATATTGGATTTTCCGTTATTTAAATCGCGTATCTCCGTCACTTGTAGTGATTTATCATTCAATGAATGACTGATTGAAAAACCGATCCATTGATCCAATTTTAAAGTTTGTTTTCTTTTTTTTTGTATAAAAGCTAAAACATTATCAAAAAAATGACTTTTTTGTTTTTCCTTCTTTCCCCCCCTCCCCCGGATTCTTTCTATATTCCAGGAAACTAATTTCAGTAAATAGCAGAATCATGGATAGGGAACTATGCCAGTGACCTACCTAATTTTATTGTATAAATTTTCAGGATCAATGATTAGACCATGCAAACTAGAAATGCTTTTTCTTGGATAAAGGAAGAGATTACTCGATCCATTTCCATATCGATTATGATATATATAATAACTCGAGCACCCATTTCAAATGCATATCCCATTTTTGCACAGCAGGGTTATGAAAATCCACGAGAAGCAACCGGACGTATTGTATGTGCCAATTGCCATTTAGCTAATAAGCCCGTGGATATTGAGGTTCCACAAGCAGTACTTCCTGATACTGTATTTGAAGCAGTTGTTCGAATTCCTTATGATATGCAAGTGAAACAAGTTCTTGCTAATGGTAAAAAAGGGGCTTTGAATGTGGGGGCTGTTCTTATTTTACCGGAAGGTTTTGAATTGGCTCCTCCTGATCGTATTTCACCTGAGATTAAAGAAAAGATAGGTAATCTGTCTTTTCAAAACTATCGCCCTAAAAAAAAAAATATTATTGTGGTGGGTCCTGTTCCTGGTCAGAAATATAATGAAATCACCTTTCCCATTCTTTCCCCAGATCCCGCTACTAAGAGAGATGTTCATTTTTTAAAATATCCTATATACGTAGGCGGGAACAGGGGAAGGGGTCAGATTTATCTCGACGGGAGCAAGAGTAATAATAATGTTTATAATGCTACAGCAGCAGGTATAGTAAAAAGAATCATACGAAAAGAAAAAGGGGGATACGAAATAACTATAGTGGATGCATCAGATGGACGTGAAGTGATTGATATTATACCTCCAGGACCAGAACTTCTTGTTTCAGAAGGAGAATCTATCAAACTTGATCAACCATTAACGAGTAATCCTAATGTGGGTGGATTTGGTCAAGGGGATGCAGAAATAGTACTTCAAGATCCGTTACGTGTCCAGGGTCTCTTGTTCTTCTTGGCATCCATTATTTTGGCACAAATCTTTTTAGTTCTTAAGAAAAAACAATTTGAGAAGGTTCAATTGTCCGAAATGAATTTCTAGGGCTTCGGATTTATCAACATATTAAGTTCGTGAAAAGAACGAAATTTTTGTTGATAATTTATATAATTCTATTATTCTTTAGAATATAATAAAAAAAATTATGAAAAGACCCTTGCTTCTTTCTAGTCTTTTTCTACTATATTTAGGATTTAGGGAATTCCTTTTGTACCGTAATACTAGTCAGTTATAGTATGTATATTGTGAAGAAGACTATTTGACTTTGTTTCTTTGTTTTTTTTTTCATATTTCAATGTTCTAGAGAATAGAAAGTTCTAGAATCAAAATTTTCTTCTATTATAATAGAAGAAAATTCGATTCGATACTAAACCCAAAATAGATAGGCAGAAAATTTTAAGCAAAGTAGAAATTAAAATGGGGAAAACGGGATTCTAGGAGGGATTTTTTTCTTTTCCTAGAGTCCGATTCCTTCTTGCTTGTGTCGAAATAGAAATATTCTACAAAATATTAATAGAATATGATTTTTGAATCCCCTTCCTGAAATAAGCCTATTCTTAGCTTAGTTTCGATTTTTTCCAACTTAGAACTTTTATGACATATAATATTTTTTTTTATTGGATGCATATAATATAATACGTAGTGGACAAACAAAAAAGAGAGGGAATTAGGGAATTTGATTGACCAAATCCAATTTCTTCAATTAATTTGTTTATAAAAAAAAAAGAATTCAATCATGATTCGATATCATTAGAGACTAAAATAGATTTCGATCTAGAGTAAGATTCTATTAGTATAGTATAGAAAAGGCTCGATTCACATGATATTTGATCGGTATAATAGATATATATATATCCATATGAAAATTAGAAATACAATAGAATCAATTTCCATTGCGTCACCCAGAAGAAGTAAATTAAGTGATTTTTTTAATTCTTCTTTTGATTTTTCTTTCAACTTTAAAGAAAAAAAAAAGTATGGATGGACAAATATTATCCAGGAAAAGGGATATTTTGAAAAAATGAATGAAGTTCATTTTTCAAAAACATCAAAAAAGGGGAAATGGAGTTTTTTTGAAACATCAGAAAAAGTTATCTATTCATTCATTTATACGAATAAAAAAAATATTAAAAAATATTATGATTATTAAAAACTCAACAGGGATCCACTCTTTCTTTGACGAATTTGAGGGGGTCCTGTTGAGTTCTTACGCTTTCATTTCGAAGACTCAAATAATACGATTCCTACAGGGATGAGCCCAATCCGGAATATGAACCATAAAAGAAAATACCAATTAAACCAATCACAGGAATACCAGTTACAGTACCTATTATCCAAAGAGGAATCCTTCCAGTAGTATCGGCCATTTATCCCACTTTCCTCCACATTTGATCAAGTAGTCAGTCATGCTAGAGACATAAACAGTCATAGATAATTATGAAATGATATCCTTCCGAACGAGATAAGAGAATTCCGAATATATATATATAATTTACTATTCCCTTTTCTTATATTAATTGAAGAAATAATTTGAAAATAAAACAGCAAGTACAAAAATGAGTAATAACCCCCAGTAGAGACTGGTGCGATTCAATTCAACATTTTGTTCATTTGGGTTTGATTGTGTCGTAGCTCTATAATTCGAATTAGGTTTATCGTTGGATGAACTGCATTGCTGATATTGATCCCAAAAAAGAAACGGTGGGTACCGCAAGTCCGTGAACAGCCAACCATCGTACTGTAAAAATTGGATAGGTCCTATCTATGGTCATTGGAGCCTCCTAAAAAGATCTACTAAATTCATCGAGTTGGTCCAAAGGATCAAAACGGCCAGTTATTAATGGAATTCCTTTTCGACTCTCTGTAAAATACTCGTTTGGGCGGGGGCTTCCAAATAAATCGTAAGCTAAACCCGTGCTGACAAATAACCAACCTGCAATGAATAGGGAAGGTATAGTAATGCTATGAATAATCCAGTATCGAATACTGGTAATAATATCAGCAAAAGAACGTTCTCCTGTGCTTCCAGACATGTCGAACTCCACATATTCTTGTACAGTCAAAAGGGGGATCGATTCCATAAAAGACGAGATCAGTAAGTCGTAATTTACTGAAATGTAATCCTTGTTAGATCGTCCATTTTGTACCAAGGGTGTCTTTTGAGTATACCGAATCAGTATAACTATCCTTCTTCTAACACAGCAACGAAATTTCACAATCAGTGGCGAAATCTAATACTAGATAAGTTCTTTCTTTATTGGTTGTTTCGATTTACTCAATAGAAAATTCCTCAAAGTTTGCGAATATAAAAAAATTAGAATAATAGTCTAAAATGAGGGTTCTCCACATTGTATTATTAGTTTCGGACTAGAAACGGAAGATCAATTAAAATGTGAATACGACGGATTGATTTCTTATAATTCATAAAGAAGATTATCATATTTCTACAATTCAATTAGATCCCAAATCTATAAATATACTTTATTGTGGTTGTCGAAGATATTTTTTGTTCGAACTCCCTCTTTTTTTTCATTTTAAAGAATGGAATTCGACTTTAAAGAATGGAATTGGTTTGTTGTCCAGTAAAAGTAACAATAATAGCAGTAATAGATATATTTGATGACATAAAAAGAACAATTAATCCAATTTTGAAAAAAAAAAAATTGGATTAATTGTTCTTGTATTAAACACAATAAAGGCTCTTTCTTGGCTTAATTATAAGGATAGACCTTTCCTCTTAAATAAAATATGCAGAGAAAAAACTGTGGAACCTAGTTGGAGTGATCTGATACCTTTTTCTTCTCGTTGTAGATATTCGAAGAATGGAACCTACTACAAAATGAAATGAGTTAAAAGAAAAAGTCAAAAAGGAAAGGCATTCTAAGATCACTCTATTCTTTTGTTCGAAAAAAAAAAAGTGAAAAGAAAACAAATTAGATACAATAGAAAAAGGGGGTCAACAATAAAATAGACATTTTCTATCATCTGATTCGTTCTTACCCATATGATAATTTTAAAAGTCA
>NW_020874365.1:20000-22083 GCF_003935025.1 Abrus precatorius | reverse complement strand
GGTGTAGGACATCTCTTTTACAAAGAGAGAGAGGGGATTCGGACTTCCCTGGGGTGAGTAGGTGGAGTCACGAAGAAGTAGCAGTGTATCATGCATAGATTAATAATAAGATTTGATGAGGATTCTATCCTGTTGCCTGGAGTCGATGACAAAGGTTAATTTGGGGTATACGGACGTGAGATACGTGATGAAGCATTATGTGGATGCTTAAGACTGTGGTAATCCACCTCGGACAGCCAGTAGAAATCGTTTCTGGTGGATGCCGATCCACCATGAATGGCTACACCATTATTGTTGTCTCTAAAGAATGACTGATTTGTCTCTGAATAACGGAAAGAAATCAAAAACTAGGAAACATGTATAGATATTCTGTTTATTATCGTATTTTGAACAATATGTATTCTTCTCAAACAAAATATATATTCGGCTTATGTTGGTGAAGTGGTACAAATTGAAATTATGTATAACGATTTTTGGTCATTTAGGTACGGAAAAAGCTTCTACATTATCGTCTAAACACTTGGTTCAATCATTGGCTCACTTGTTAAGGTTTGTGCGGGTGGCTGTTGGGATAAGTATTGATGGTCGATCCATTGCATCCTTGTGTTTGGTTTCACGGTGCGGTCGTCTGGGTCCTCGTCGGTTAATGAGGTGCTGGGGGAGGGTCTGTTTACAGCTCACCACTATGTCCAAAGTAAGAAAGAGGAATGGGTGGATTAACCAGCAGCATAATAACTTTTCCGCGGTGATTTGTTGTATTAAAAAAAATATAGAATGGCTGCTGGGAAAAAGCTATCCAGAAGGTATATGTGCAGTTGCGGGGACCTGGGTTAATATGGCGGAGGGGAATATTCTTCAATGCGAGCCTTTGAGTGCCAAATTATTTATTGAGTCTTAAGTTGTAATTCGATGGGGGCATACTTGCCCGACCGTCATTATACTACGTTCATAGTATGAACAGTTTTTTGAAATTGTCAATATAATGAAATGATATGATTCGAATCAAAAAAAAAGGATTTTTCCATCTTTCAGAATTCCATAGAATTTTGGATTTATCATTAGATTTCGAAATTTTTTATTCCAATCGTGAATTAAAAAAAAAATAGAAAAAAAGATAAGTAATGCGAAAGAAAGGAAAAGAAAGATAAGATACTTTTCGGGAATGATTAGTTTGGTGGAAAGGACGAGGGGTTAAAACTTCATTTCTTTCATTCTCATTCATTGTTAAAATTAAGCCGGTAAATAAAAAAACGATAATCAATATGGAAATCAGATAAGTAATAAGGATAGGGATCAACAAGTTATTGAATTTTTTTTTTAACTTGACTCTATTTACTAAGTAAATCCAATTTTTTGTTCCTTGATGAGTCGTTATGCGAATCAAATATATATACTTATGTACATATATTCTAATCCCATCTATATAATAAGTATATGCAGTAACAAATGGATGTACTAGTCATATTGACTAGTTTCTTATTTAGTAATGAAATCAAACGGAGCCCTTTTAACTCAGTGGTAGAGTAACGCCATGGTAAGGCGTAAGTCATCGGTTCAAATCCGATAAGGGGCTTTTTACTTTTTTTTTCAGAGAACACCAGCAATAATATTCATAGTTTAAGGAAGAATAGGGATATTGTTGATATTTGTAATAAGTTTCTATTTGTAATAAAAAAACTACGGAATCGTAGGATTTCATTATAAAATGGAATTATGAATTCTAATTAGAATTTTAAGAGGTTATCCTTATTATTCTAATGAATTCGAATATAGTAAAGTAATTCTAGTTAGAAAGTGAAACATTATTCTTTTCAAAAAAAAAAGGAAAGATTATCAAAAAAGTAAGTGGACCTAACCCATTGAATCATAACTATATCTACTATTCTGATATTCAAATTTGATGGATCTGTCGATATTTCCGATTAAATCTTCTTATTCCTATGGGTTCTATAGGGAATAAATTGCTATGCCCTTTCTTCACGCGGAAGGGCTTATTCCAAGTTACAACAAACAAACAAGTCATTTTCATTTTAAACATCTTTTTTTCCAAACACAAGAAAAGATCTATTTACATTTCTATTAT
>NW_020874365.1:7500-10000 GCF_003935025.1 Abrus precatorius | reverse complement strand
AGTTATTCACTAGAACAATTATGATCTCGAAGTCAATCCGTGGCAAGTGTTCGGATCTATTATGACATAGCAGTGAGGCGCTCAACGGACCTTTTTTAATCTTTTAAGACCTTTTCTGGACTTTGAATGGAAGTTTAATAATTTTTTGTGCAGCCTAATGTATTCAGATTTCACTCATAAGTTCTCCTAGATAGAACTAATTTCACTCTTTCTCTTTATAGAGAAGGTATTATTATGTACTCTATTTCAAATAGAGTGAGCAGTCATTAGCATTATTAGGGAACACACTGGTATTTATATTTAGTTTTTCGAGGGTCTCTTTTATTAGTTTGATTGAATTGAATATTGGTTTGAATAGTAGAAAAAAAAGAAAATTCTCTACTATATCCACGTATCATTTATCTCTACGAAATACCAGACGAAATAGAACAATTTTAAGTTAAGGGGGAGATACTGAAATTCTGTAATTGGTTGTTCCTATAGAAATGATTTGTTTTATTTGACTGATGGGAGCAACAAACAATAAATTATAACAAATGAAATATATATATATATATTATTTATATTCTATAGAGAATATAAATGAAATATATATATATATATAATGAAATAAGAAAATAGAAAAAAAAACAAAAAACAGAGTGTTCTTATTCAAAACGTCCTGTGATTTTCAACCAATTCTGTGCTTCAATATAATTACCAGGGGTAAGGGCTATAGCTTGTTTCCAATATTCAGCGGCTTGATTAAACCAAGACTCCGCAATTTCAGAGTCTCCCTGTCGAATGGCCTGTTCTCCTCGGTCGGAATAGGTGAGTAAATTCCTTCCCTTAGAACCGTACTTGAGAGTTTCCTGGCTCATACGGCTCAACAGTAAATTCTTTTGGTGTTCCATTATTTTGTTTTGGAGTTAACCAAAAGAAAAAAAAAAAAGAAGTTAATTACATAAGTTTTAAACTTGAATTTTGACTAATAAAGAATTTCAAAGAATTTCATCTTTTTTTTCTAGTTTTATCTTTTCTCCTACTTTCAGAAAAATGAATAAAACATCGACATTAACATTCTTATTCTAATTTTCTGAAAGGTAACTATCTCGATTTCATATATCATATACTTTCCTATATGATATATCAATTTCTATAGAATCTTTGAAAAAGACTTTTTTCTTGATAAGAAAGAAAAAACTTACTATCTTTGGGATCTGATACTACACCGCTGCTCAAAACTTCAGGGGATCCACTTTATTACATAAGTGGATTCCTAACTTTTCTATCATGATATAAGTAAGCAGTTCTTATTGTATCGGCTCAAAACCTCGTTAATTGATCCTTACGGTGCTTCCTCTATCAATTAGATCTTTTATCCATAGAAAAAAAGTATCTAGGCATATCTATTTCTTCATATTTTGACTTTTATGAGGTTTCTCTCTTTGCTACAGCTGAAAAAAATCGTTGTTTTGTACGATATATATGTAGAAAGCCTATTTTTTCGAGTATTTATTCGATTAGTATTAGCGGATTTACTCGTTCCTTTCTTTTTTCTCTCTATAGTGGAGATAATCGCACGTAATGACAGATCACGGCCATATTATTAAAAGCTTGGGGTAAGAAGGGGTTTCGTTCGAGTGCCCTAAAATAATATTCCAAAGCTTTCGTATGTTCTCCGTTACTTGTGTGGATAAGGCCTATGTTATAAAGTATATAACTTCGATCATAGGGATCAATTTCTAGTCGCATAGCCTCATAATAATTTTGTAAAGCTTCCGCATAATTTCCTTCAGATTGAGCCGACATCCGTTACGGTCGTCATTCGGTTCAAAGAATCTCCGTTCCAGAACCGTACGTGAGATTTTCATCTCATACGGCTCCTCCCTTATGTGTATAATGAGAAAAATACATATAATCAAAAAAGATTGAATTATTCTATTCTCATTATCAACTGAGCAGAGCTAGTGTTTTTTTTTACAACAAATCTCTAGCCAACCCTCCTGTAAAAGATTTTTTCTTAACAACAAATATGTTGGTACTGGATAAAAAAACAGTAACTTCAACAATTTCTTTGTCCTCACCGTTGCTTAATTTCTCGGAATTAATCACTTCAACAATCTTCGATGGTTATACGGGTATCCAAAATACGAACAAGATGGATGTTTATTGTCCCAACCATTCTTGTTAATCTCTATCCCGATAAGACAAGGAAAGATATTTTTTTTTTACAAAGTTTTCGTGTTGTTGATTCCTAAGCGTAGTGCTTCTTCCCCCATGCCGCCCATTGGTACTAGTAGAGTAGGGTTGACCTAACCCCTATAAGTATAGGTATAACCTTTCGCTTAATACTATAAACCTAAAATTGAAGCATATGAGGCTGCATTAATCGGGGATACACGACAGAAGGAACTAATCGTTTTATTTACAAATTTCACCTTCAGCAAACGTAGGTTTTTTTTTTCAATTTTTACCGAAAAAAAATTGAAATAAAGATAATCAAATCGCACCATCTCTG
>NW_020874365.1:0-2500 GCF_003935025.1 Abrus precatorius | reverse complement strand
TGGTATTAGTTTTTCCCATTTACATTACGATACAATTTTTGAAAATGGAATTGCTATTTAATTTATTATTGTATTTTAAACAAAAGGATCCTGTCTAATTCACTGCTTCGTGGGAGGATACTGAATTTTTTTTTTTTTAATGTGTCAGAGGGTATCTCCAAAGTAGATGCCGGTTGATAGAATAATCCTTGACCGTAATTGCTAGTATAAGTACTGCATCCAACATGAAACTTGTGATTGGTAGTAAAACACCTATTCTCTCGTTGAGAACTCATTTTATCTTCATAGATTTCTCGAGATATTTTCTTACGAAGTTTTGTTATAGCATCTATAATGGCTTCTGGTTTAGGTGGACAGCCTGGCAAATACACATCTACAGGAATTAGCTTATCCACGCCCCGAACAGTACTATAAGAATCAGTACTGAACATCCCCCCCGTAATTGTACAGGCTCCCATAGCAATAACATATTTTGGTTCGGGCATTTGCTCGTATAATCGAACTAAAGAGGGAGCCATTTTCATAGTTACTGTGCCCGCTGTTAAAATTAAGTCTGCCTGTCTAGGACTCGATCGTGGTACTAATCCATAACGATCAAAGTCGAATCGTGATCCTATTAATGAAGCAATTCAATGAAACAACAACTGGTACCATAAAGAAGCGGCCATAAACTGGATAGTCTTGACCAATTTGAAAGATCATTTAATGTAGTTGAAATAACTGAATTTTTGGTTGTTCGATCAAGTAAGGGAAACTCAATGGAATTCATAACTGTCTCAATGTTTTTTTTATTGTCTAAATAGTCAAGAATTAAGACCATTCTAATGCCCCCTTTCGCCATGCATAAACTGAACCAACAATTAGGATAAGCACGAATATGAAAGCTTCTATAAATACGGATACTCCTAATACATCGAAACTCATTGCCCATGGATAAAGAAAAACTGTTTCAACATCAAAAACAACAAAAACGAGAGCAAACATATAATAACGGATTCGAAATTGTAACCAGGAATCGCCTATTGGTTCTATTCCGATTCATAACTAGAAAGTTTCTCTGGTCTTTTGCTAATCGGGGCTAAAATTCCAGAAATTAGAAATGCCAAAATAGGAATAAAGCTTGATATTATTAGAAATGCCCAAAAAATATCATATTCGTAAAGCAGAAACATAAATGACTCCTATGAATGTGGAAAATATACTGGGTTAGTATTAATTATTAGTCGATTTGAATGAAAATTGGAGAATGATTATTCTATTAATGATTATTATAGTAATGAATATTTATAGAATAATAAATATGAAATATATTCTAAATAGAAATGCTTTTTCTAAAATAAATAAAAAAAAATTAAATTATTTCCAAAAAAAATGAGACTAGTATTCGAATATACTAATATTAGTATTATTTTATCAAATATTAATATATTCTTAATAGAAATTTAAGAATTCTTTCTATTCTATTACTAATACTACTAGTAATATTTAGTAATAGTATTAGTAATGAGAGATATTGGATACTAAATATTATTAGTATCCGTAGAAATATTAGGGCTATACGGACTCGAACCGTAGACCTTCTCGGTAAAACAGATCAAACTGATTATTATCGAAATGATTTGAATTGTTTTAAAAACCCAACGTGCATTTTTTTCTTGCATTGGGCTTTTTCATTAACTGATAGAAATAACAGTTAGTCCACTATCTTTTTTCTTGACAGAAAGAATAAAGATATGATTCCTTGTGCTCTGATTTTTGATTTGGATTACAATCTAAGAGCACTACCAAAGTGTTTCAAAGAAGGGTTATCCTGACATAGGTCTGCTTCTAGCCTAGATCAACTTAAGTTAAATGGATTCTCTATCTACCCACTAAAATGAAAATATCAAATAGGAAATGAACTTCATACACCTTAAAGTTCATAAGATAGGAACAAAGGATAATTTTATTTGAGGTTCCTATACCCATTATGCTTAGCATTGAAGAGGAGTGAGTATTGACCTTATCAATATCTCAAATCAATAATGGATTCTATTTTACGTCTAAATCCTTTGTCAGGCTTTTGTTCTCTTGTTCCTTAAAATGGAGTAAGACATGGATTTATTAATAATAAGATAAACTCTTTTGATTACAAGACGGACTCCTCTGAAAAAAAACATTGGCGCGCGTGTAAACGAGGTGCTCTACCTAACTGAGCTATAGCCCTTGTGCTTTTAATACATATTTATCATATTATGTAGATAATTTCTTGTCAAGATGAATATTACATGATCCAATCCCTTTGATATTGCGTTGGTATTGCTTATAAGTAATATTCGATTTATAATCTATTGATCTGATCGATAGAGACTCTTTTTTTTTTTTTCTATTTGGGGTGATAAATGACCTACTTAACTCAGTGGTTAGAGTATTGCTTTCATACGGCGGGAGTCATTGGTTCAAATCCAATAGTAGGTAAGGTATAGTTAGAACTTATTAGATACCAGAGTCAATGGTATCT
>NW_020874364.1:0-4245 GCF_003935025.1 Abrus precatorius | reverse complement strand
TTCATTATTCAAAATTTAATGTTGGTTCATTAGAAACCATATAAACCCATAGCCAGAATTCCCATTAATAAAAAAATGGAACTTCCTGCAGTGTACAAAATAAACTTTGTAGCTGAATACAAACGTTTCTTACCCCCCCACATAGATAAAAGTAGATAAACGGGAATTAATTCTAATTCCCACATGATGAAAAAAAGTAAAATGTCTCGAGAAGAAAATGATCCTATTTGACCACTATACATTGCTAACATCAGGAAATAAAAAAATGGTGATTCTCGAGTAACCGGCTGAGCTGCTAACGTAGCTAAAGTGGTGATAAATCCTGTCAATAAAATGGGTCCTAAAGAGAGTCCATCTATTCCGAATCTCCAGTAAAAGTCAAAAAAATGGATCCATTTATAATTCTCTGTCAATTGAATTAGTGGATCATCCAATTCTAAATGATAACAAAATGCATAGGTTGTTAGAAGGAGATCCATTAAGCATATACAAATAGTATACCACCTAATCACCTTATTTCCTTTATGAGGAAATAAGAAAATTAAGGAACCTCCAGCTATTGGCAAAACTACAATTATTGTTAACCAAGGAAAATAATTCGTGATAAAAATAAGATATACTTAGACCAGAAAAACCCGCGCTCAAAATAGAAAAGCAATTTTTTTTCTATTTTGAGCGCGGGTTTTTGTCAGTAAAAAAAAACGTATTTGTGTGGTGTTTTTTGAAACGTATCAATAAGCTAGACCCATGCTTCGAGTTGTCTCATGCCATAAATAAACTCGAACACTTAAGAAATCCGTCGGACAGGCGGATTCACACCTCTTACAACCAACACAGTCCTCTGTTCTTGGGGCAGAAGCAATTTGCTTAGCTTTACATCCGTCCCAAGGTATCATTTCTAATACATCTGTGGGGCAGGCTCGAACACATTGAGTACATCCTATACATGTATCATAAATCTTTACTGAATGTGACATTGAATCTATAGAAATCTTTGAACATCAAAAATTGAAAATTTTCGATCTAGTAAACTCGTAAATGAATTCTATATTTAGACACCAGATGAATCAATGATTTATCAGAATTTTGCTAATAAAAATAGACTTATAGATCAATTCATAAGAAGAGAATAGGACCAAAATACTTTGATTTCTTTTATTTATTTTCACAAACATGATTCTAAGTTGCGTATCATACATGCTAATTTGAATTGATAAATATTACACTATTCATTCTAAATTCTACTTTTTATGATTTATTATAATCAATACTATTTATTCAACAAATTCAATTGATTCATACGGGTTGATTTTTTGTTACGATAAATTGAGGAAACAATAGCAGGTCCGATAGCTGCTTCAGCGGCTGCAACAGCTATAACAAAAATTGAAAAAATATTTCCTTTTAATTGGCGACTATCAAAAAAATCAGAAAAGGTTACGAAATTTATATTAACTGCATTCAGTATAAGTTCAAGACACATAAGGGCTCTAACCATATTTCGACTCGTGATTAATCCATAGATACCCATAGAAAATAAATAGGCACTCAAAATAAGTACATGCTCGAACATCATTGACCAACTCCTTACCAATTTTGATTCATTTCATCAATATGAACAAGAATTCAACGGAAATAACTGGGAGAAAATTAAACAAAATAGAATTCAGATTTAGATTATTAGTTAGAATAAGTTCTTATTGGCGAGCCACAACAATTGCACCTATCAAAGCAGCTAAAAGAATTATGGAAATGAGTTCAAATGGAAGAAAAAAATCTGTTGATAAATGAATTCCAATTTGTTGACTAGTACTTATAAAATCTTGTTCTATAATCTGATTTGGTCTCACAGTCCAAATAATCCCGTACCATGATGTATCTGGAATAGTAGTTATTAGTGAAACAAAAATACTTGTACAAACCATCAAAGTAATTCCATCCCCAATGGTCCAAAGACGAAAATCTTGGTAATATTCTGACCTATTCATGAACATTACAGCAAATATGATTAAAACATTTATAGCGCCCACGTAAATAAGTAGCTGCGATGCAGCTACAAAATGGGAGTTTGATAAAATATAGACTAAAGATATACAAACAAGAACCAGTCCCAACGAAAAAGCAGAAAAAATTGGGTTGGTAAGTAATATTACTCCTAGACTTCCTAATATAAGACCCGATCCCAGAAAGACTAAAAGAAAATCATGTATCGGTTCAGGCAAATCCATTATATGTAAAATAAGAGATAAATAAATCGAAATTTCATGACTTTATTGATATGACCAGGAAAAAAATTATATACTAAATACTAAATTTCTCTCCGCATTGAATTCAATCAAATCCTAAGATAATAAGTGTGAATTGCTATAGGTACAGTTATAGGATCAATGTCATTCCATTCTTTCTATGAAAGAGTAGTTTGAAACTATACGAAAACTAAAGTATATATATAATATATGTATCGAATATTTCTACTAATAGAATATCTAATATAAAAATATCTACCTCTAAGATTTATTCTTTTTTTTTAATAACATTTTTCTTATTATCCAAATTTATATTATTCATATATATTATTCAAATACATATATTTATATATAGAAATATATCGAATATGATTTGATTTATATAATCTTTATTTTTAGAAAAAGATTTTATAATTATATTATAATTAACTTAATTTTATTTGAATTGTTCGAATTGTATAATCATCAATTACTGACACTGGTAAACGGCCCAAAGCAATTTGATTATAATTCAATTCGTGACGATCATAAGTCGAAAGTTCATATTCTTCAGTCATTGATAAACAATTTGTTGGACAATACTCAATACAGTTACCACAAAATATACAGATTCCGAAATCAATACTGTAATTAAGCAATCGTTTCTTTCGAATATCAGTTTCCAGTTTCCAATCAACAACGGGTAGATCTATGGGACATACACGAACACATACTTCACAAGCAATGCATTTATCAAATTCGAAATGTATTCGACCACGGAAACGTTCCGATGTGATTATTTTTTCATAAGGATATTGAATAGTTACAGTAAACGATTTGCGTGAGATAAGGTAATCGTGAAACTTTGACCAATGTACCTTGCAGCTCGGACTGTTTTGTTGACCATAATTCATAAATCCAGTTATCATAAGGAACATATCGTGAATATCTCTGATTATTTTTGTTTTTTTTCTTTCTCTTGTTTGAGACAAGTTATGAATATAGAAGGTCCGTTTTTTATAGTGAAAACAATTGAGACGAAGTTGTTAATAATAGATTACCGAGAGAAATGGGTAAAAGAAACTTCCATCCAAAATTTAATAATTGATCTATTCTTAGCCTAGGTAAAGTCCATCTTGTTGTGATAGAAACGAATAAGAACAAATAAGTTTTAGCTAGTGTAATAAAGATACCAATTGTTGTTACAAAAACTCCATATGCTTTATTTATTTCAAAAAATTCAGAAACAAATATGTACGGAATAGAGATATTCGGACCACCAAAGTAAAGAACTGTTACAAACAAGGAAGAAATTAATAGGTTTAAATAGGAAGCAATGTAAAATAAGCCAAATTTGATACCCCGAATATTCGGTTTGATAACCCGCTATTAATTCTTCTTCCGCTTCTGGTAAATCAAAAGGTAATCTTTCACATTCTGCTAAAGAAGAAATTAGAAAAACGATGAAACCCATAGGTTGACGCCACAAATTCCATCCCCAAAAACCATATTTGGATTGCGCTTCAACTATATCAACTGTACTTAAGCTGTTAGATAATCCTAGTCGGTGATAACATTACTGTTCCCATCTCTATTACAGAACCGTACATGAGATTTTTCACCTCATACGGCTCCTTTTAAGCCTTCAATAAATCTAAGGACCAGACCGATTATTTATCTCTTGATATATTTATAAAATGGATAAGATTCGATTTTATCGGACGGTTCTGAATTAGACCAATTGAATTCTGTCTGTTTTGTTTTATTTAATGAAAAAATTAATAATAAAGAAAAATACATTTCAAATTTTATTTGAATAAATAAAAGATACAAAAAGTACTTCTGAATTGATCTTATCCCTTTAAAAAAAAATTGGAATTTGTTGAGTAATAACTGAATTCTTCAATAAAATACTCTTTATAGAATTCTCAATAACTTCTCCATCATTTTCGATTACAAAAAAGAATTATACATTCGTTTTCTGAATTATGACATGAATTCCATCTTCCTAGAATATAGA
>NW_020874363.1:0-67221 GCF_003935025.1 Abrus precatorius | reverse complement strand
GCGTGTTTTTTAGCTGGTCAGGAAAAGGGGACCAAAAGGGACCAAAACTAGAAGTTGGGAGCCATTGGCGCAAGGAAGCGGCAAGAGGGGAGAGAGTGGTTGGAAACCCTTCCCTTGAGTCCTAGTAGTGACAATCAAGAAGTGTTAGCGGCCTGCACGAGTGTCGCACGGGTTCTTTACCCACTAAGCCAAAAGGGACCAAAAGAGACCACAAGTGGAAGTTGGGGGAAAGAAATGCCAGGTGGGGAGAGAGTTGTTGGAAACTCTTCCATTGACTCCTAGGAGTGACATTCAAGACGTTTTAGCAGCCATAGACGACTCTCGCGCGTGTTGTTTAGTCGGTAAGTAAAAGGGGACCAAAAAAGACCAAAACTGGAAGTTGGGGCCATTGGCGCACGGAAGCGCCAACAGGAGAGAGAGTGGTTGGAAACCCTTTCCTTGAGTCCTAGTAGTGACAATCAAGAAGTTTTAGCGGCCTGCACGAGTGTCGCACTGGTTCCTTACCCGCTAAGCCAAAGGGAACCAAAAGAGACGACAAGTGGAAGTTAGGGGAAAGAAGCGCCAGGATGGGACAGAGTTGTTGGAAACCCTTCCTTTGAGTCCTAGGAGTGAGATTCAAGAATTTTTAGCAGCCAGAGACAAGTCTTGTGCGTGTTATTTGTCGAAGAATAACAGGGAACCAAAATAGACCAAAACGGGAACTTGCGGCCGTTGCCGCAAGGAAGTGCCAAGTAGGGAGAGAGTGGTCGGAAACCCTTCCCTTGAGTCCTAGTAGTGACAATCAAAATTTTTAGCAGCCTGCAGTAGTGTCGCACGGGTTCTTTACCCGCTGAGCCAAAGGGGACCAAAGGAAGGACCAAAACGGGAACTTGGGGCCGTTGGTACAAAGATGTGCCAGGAGGAGAGAGAGTGGTTGGAAACCCTTCCCTTGAGTCCTAATAGTAACAATCAAGGAGTTTTAGCGGCCTGCACGAGTGTCGCACGGGTTCCTTACCCGCTAAGCCAAAGGGGACCAAAAGAGACGACAAGTGGAAGTCGGGGGAAAGAAGCGCCAGGAGGGGACAGAATTGTTGGAAACCTTTCCTTTGAGTCCTAGGAGTGAGATTCAAGAATTTTTAGCAGCCAGAGACAAGTCTCGCGCGTCTTATTTTGTCGGTAAGTAAAAAAGGACCAAAAGAGACCAAAACTGGAAGTTGGGGCCATTGTGGCAAGGAAGGGCAAAGAGGGGAGTGAGTGGTTGGAAACCCTTCCCTTGACTCCTAGTAGTGACAATCAAGAAGTTTTAGCGGCCTGCACAAGTGTCGCACGGGTTCTCTACCAGCTAAGCCAAAGGGGACCAAAGGAAAGACCAAAATGGGAACTTGGGACCGTTGGCGCAAAGAAGCGCCAGGAGGGGGAAGAGTGTTGGAAACCCTTCCCTTGAGTCCTAGTAGTGACAATGAAGAAGTAACAGCCTGCAGGAGTGTCGTACGGATTCTTTACCCACTAAACCAAAGGGGACGAAACGAGACCAAAAGTGAAAATTTGGGGAAAGAAGCGCGAGGAGGGGAGAGAGTTTTTGGAAACCCTTCCTTTGATTCCTAGGAGTGACATTCAAGAAGTTTTTCTAGCCAGAGACGAGTCTCGCGCGTGTTCTTTAACCGGTAAGTAAAAGGGGACCAAAAGAGGCTAAAACTGGAAGTTGGGGCCATTGGCGCAAGGAAGCGCCAAGAGGGGAGAGAGTGGTTGGAAACCCTTCCCTTGAGTCCAACTAGTGACAATCATGAAGTTTTAGCGGCCTGCACGGGTGTCGAACAGGTTCTTTTCCCGCGAAGCCAAAGGGGACCAAAGGAAAGACCAAAACGAGAACTTGGGGCCATTGAGGCAAAGAAGTGCCAGCAGGGGAGAGAGTGGTTGGAAACCCTTCCCTTGACTCCTAGTAGTGACAATCAAGAAGTTTTAGCGGCCTGCACGAGTGTCGCACGGGCTCTTTACCAGCTAAGCCAAAGGGGACCAAAAGTAAGACCAAAACGGGAACTTGGGGCCGTTGGCGCAAAGAAGCGCCAGGAGGGGGAAGAGTGTTGGAAACCCTTCCCTTTAGTCCTAGTAGTGACAATGAAGAAGTTTTAGCGGCCTGCAGGAGTGTCGTACGGATTCTTTACCCACTAAACCAAAGGGGACGAAACGAGACCAAAAGTGAAAATTTGGGGAAAGAAGCGCGAGGAGGGGAGAGAGTTGTTGGAAACCCTTCCTTTGATTCCTAGGAGTGAAATTCAAAAAGTTTTTCTAGCCATAGACGAGTGTCGAGCGTGTTCTTTAACCGGTAAGTAAAAGGGGACCAAAAGAGACTAAAACTGGAAGTTGGGGCCATTAGCGCAAGGAAGCGCCAAGAGGGGAGAGAGTGGTTGGAAACCCTTCCCTTGAGTCCAACTAGTGACAATCAAGAAGTTTTAGCCGCCTGCACGAGTGTCGCACGGGTTCTTTACCCGCTAAGCCAAAGGGGACCAAAAGTGAAAGTTGGGGGAAAGAAGCTCTAGGAGGGGAGAGAGTTGTTGGAAACCCTTCCTTTGAGCCCTAGTAGTGACAATCAAGAAGTTTTAGCGGCCTACACAAGTGTCGCACACTTTCTCTACCCGCGAAGCCAAAGGGGACCAAAGGAAAGACCAAAACGGGAACTTGGGGCCATTGACGCAAAGAAGCGCCAGGAGGGGAGAGAGTGGTTGGAACCCCTTCCCTTGACTCCCAGTAGTGACAATCAAGAAATTTTAGCGGCCTGCACGAGTGTCGCACGGGTTCTTTACCAGCTAAGCCGAAAGGGACCAAAGGAAAGACCAAAACGGAAACTTGGGGCCGTTGTTGCAAAGAAGCGCCAATAAAGGAGAGAGTGGTTAGAAACCCTTCCCTTTAGTCCTAGTAGTGACAATCAAGAGTTTTAGCGGCCTGCAGGAGTGTCGTACGGATTCTTTACCTGAGAAGCCAAAGTGGGACAAAACGAGACCAAAGGTGAAAATTTGGGGAAAGAAGCGCCAGGAGGAGAGAGAGTTGTTGGAAACCCTTCCTTTGAGTCCTGGGAGTGACATTCAAGAAGTTTTAGAAGGCAGAGACGAGTCTCGCGCATGTTCCTTAGCCGGTAAGTAAAAGGGGACCAAAAGAAACCAAAACTGGAAGTTGGGACCATTGGCGCAAGGAAGCGCCAAGCGGGGAGTGAGTGGTTGGAAACCCTTCCCTTGAGTCCAACTAGTGACAATCAAGAAGTTTTTGCGGCCTGCACGGGTGTCGCACAGGTTCTTTACCCGCGAAGCCAAAGGAAAGACCAAAACGAGAACTTGGGGCCATTGAGGCAAAGAAGTGCCAGCAGGGGAGAGAGTGGTTGGAAACCCTTCCCTTGACTCCCAGTAGTGACAATCAAGAAGTTTTAGCGGCTTGCACGAGTGTCGCACGGGTTCTTTACCAGCTAAGCCAAAGCGGACCAAAAGTGGAAGTTGGTGGAAAGAAGCGCCAGGAGGGGAGAGAGTTGTTGGAAACCCTTCCTTTGAGCCCTTGTAGTGACAATCAATAAGTTTTAGCGGCTTGCACAAGTGTCGCACGGGTTCTCTACCCGCGAAGCCAAAGGGGACCAAAGGAAAGACCAAAACGGGAACTTGGGGCCATTGACGCAAAGAAGCGCCAGGAGGGGAGAGAGTGGTTGGAACCCCTTCCCTTGAGTCCTAGAAGTGACAATGAAGAAGTTTTAGCGGCCTGCAGGAGTGTTGTACGGATTCTTTACCCGCTAAACCAAAGGGGACCAAACGAGACCAAAAGTGAAAATTTGGGGAAAGAAGCGCGAGGAGGGGAGAGAGTTGTTGGAAACCCTTCCTTTGATTCCTAGGAGTGACATTCAAGAAGATTTTCCAGCCAGAGACGAGTCTCTCGCGTGTTATTTAACCGGTAAGTAAAAGGGGACCAAAAGAGACCAAAACAGGAAGTTGGGGCCATTGGCGAAAGGAAGCGCCAAGAGGGGAGAGAGTGGTTGGAAACCCTTCCCTTGAGTCCAACTAGTGACAATCAAGAAGTTTTAGCTGCCTGCAGGAGTGTCGTACGAATTCTTTACCCGCGAAGCCAAAGGGGACCAAGCGAGACCAAAGGTGAAAATTTGGGGAAGACGCGCCAGGAGGGGATAGAGTTGTTGGAAACCCTTCCTTTGAGTCCTGGGAGTGACATTCAAGAAGTTGTAGCAGCCAGAGACGAGTCTCGCGCATCTTCCTTAGCCCGGTAAGTAAAACGGGACCAAAAGAGACCAAAACTGGAAGTTGAGACCATTGGCGCAAGGAGGCGCAAGAGGGGAGTGAGTGGTTGGAAACCCATCCCTTGACTCCTAGTAGTGACAATCAAGAAGTTTTAGCGGCCTGCACGAGTGTCGCACGGGTTCTTTACCCGCTAAACCAAAAGGGACCAAAAGTGGAAGTTGGGGGAAAGAAGCGCCAGGAGGGGAGAGAGTTGTTGGAAACCCTTCCTTTGAGTCCTGGGAGTGACATTCAAGAAGTTTTAGCAGCCAGAGACGAGTTTCGCGCATGTTCCTTATCCGGTAAGTAAAAGGGGACCAAAAGAAACCAAAACTGTAAGTTGGGGCCATTGGCACAAGGAAGCGCCAAGAGGGGAGTGAGTGGTTGGAAACCCTTCCCTTGAGTCCAATTAGTGACAATCAAGAAGTTTTAACGGCCTGCACGGATGTCGCACAAGTTTTTTACTCGCGAAGCCAAAGGGGACCAAAGGAAAGACCAAAACGAGAACTTGGGGCCATTGACGCAAAGAAGTGGCAGCAGGGGAGAGAGTGGTTGGAAACCCTTCCCTTGACTCCTAGTAGTGACAATCAAGAAGTTTTAGCGGCCTGCACGAGTGTCGCACGGGTTCTTTACCTGCTAAACCAAATGGGACGAAACGAGACCAAAAGTGAAAATTTGGGGAAAGAAGCGCCAGGAGGGGAGAGAGTTGTTGGAAACCCTTCCTTTGATTCCTAGGAGTGACATTCAAGAAGGTTTTCTAGCCAGAGACGAGTCTCGCGCGTGTTATTTAACCGGTAAGTAAAAGGGGACCAAAAGAGACCAAAACTGAAAGTTGGGGCCATTGGCACAAGGAAGCGCCAAGAGGGGAGAGAGTGGTTGGAAATCCTTCCCTTGAGTCCAACTAGTGACAATCAAGAAGTTTTAGCGGCCTGCACGAGTGTCGCACAAGTTCTTTACCCGCTAAGCCAAAAGAGACGAAAAGTGGAAGTGGGGGGAAAGAAGCGCCAGGAGGGGAAGAGTTGTTGGAAACCCTTCCTTTGAGTCCTGGGAGTGACATTCAAGAAGTTTTAGCAGCCAGAGTCAAGTCTCGCGCATGTTCCTTATCCGGTAAGTAAAAAGGGACCAAAAGAAACAAAAACTGGAAGTTTGGGCCATTGGCGCAAGGAAGCGCCAAAAGGAGAGTGAGTGGTTGGAAACCCTTCCCTTGAGTCCAACTAGTGACAATCAAGAAGTTTTAGCGGCCTGCACGAGTGTCGCACGGGTTCTTTACCCGCTAAGCCAAAAGGGACCAAAAGTGGAAGTTGGGGGAAAGAAGCGCCAGGAGGGGAGAGAGTTGTTGGAAACCCTTCCTTTGAGTCCTGGGAGTGACATTCAAGAAGTTTTAGCAGCCAGAGACGAGTTTCGCGCATGTTCCTTATCCGGTAAGTAAAAGGGGACCAAAAGAAACCAAAACTGTAAGTTGGGGCCATTGGCACAAGGAAGCGCCAAGAGGGGAGTGAGTGGTTGGAAACCCTTCCCTTGAGTCCAATTAGTGACAATCAAGAAGTTTTAACGGCCTGCACGGATGTCGCACAAGTTTTTTACTCGCGAAGCCAAAGGGGACCAAAGGAAAGACCAAAACGAGAACTTGGGGCCATTGACGCAAAGAAGTGGCAGCAGGGGAGAGAGTGGTTGGAAACCCTTCCCTTGACTCCTAGTAGTGACAATCAAGAAGTTTTAGCGGCCTGCACGAGTGTCGCACGGGTTCTTTACCTGCTAAACCAAATGGGACGAAACGAGACCAAAAGTGAAAATTTGGGGAAAGAAGCGCCAGGAGGGGAGAGAGTTGTTGGAAACCCTTCCTTTGAGTCCTAGTAGTGACAATCAAGAAGTGTTAGCGGCCTGCACGAGTGTCGTGCGGGTTATTTACCCGCTAAGCCAAAGGGGACCAAAAGAGACGACAAGTGAAGTTGGGGGAAAGAAGCGCCAAGAGGGGACAGAGTTGTTGGAAACCTTTCCTTTGAGTCCTAGGAGTGAGATTCAAGAATTTTTAGCAGCCAGAGACAAGTCTCGCGCGTGTTATTTAGCCGGTAAATAACAGGGGACCAAAAGAGACCAAAACGAGAATTTGCGGCCGTTGCCGCAAGGAAGCGCCAAGTAGGGAGAGAATGGTCGGAAACCCTACCCTTGAGTCCTAGTAGTGACAATCAAGAAGTGTTAGCGGCCTGCACGAGTGTCGTACGGGTTATTTACCCGCTAAGCCAAAGGGGACCAAAAGAGACCCAAGTGGAAGTTGGGGGAAAGAAGCGCGAGAAGGGGAGAGAGTTGTTCGAAACCCTTCCTTTGAGTCCTAGGAGTGACATTCAAGAAGTTTTAGCAGCCAGAGACAAGTCTCGCGCGTGTTATTTAGCCGGTAAGTAAAAGGGGACCAAAAGAGACCAAAATTGGAAGTTGGGGCCATTGGCGCAAGCAAGCGCCAAGAGGGGAGAGAGTGATTGGAAACCCTTCCCTTGAGTCCTAGTAGTGACAATCAAGAAGTTTTAGCGGCATGCACGAGTGTCGCACAGGTTCATTACCCGCTAAGCCAAAGGGGACCAAAAGAGCCGACAAGTGGAAGTTTGGGGAAAGAAGCGTCAGGAGGGGAGAGAGTTGTTGGAAACCCTTCCTTTGATTCGTAGGAATGTTATTTAAGAAGTTTTAGCAGCCAGATACGAGTCTCGCGCGTGTTATTTAGCCGGTCAGTAAAAAAGGACCAAAAGAGACCAAAACTGGAAGTTGGGGCCATTGGGGCAAGGAAGGGCCAAGAGGGGAGAGAGTGGTTGGAAACCCTTCCCTTGAGTCCTAGTAGTGACAATCAAGAAGTGTTAGCGGCCTGCACGAGTGTCGCATGGGTTCTTTACCCACTAAGCCAAAAGGGACCAAAAGAGACCACAAGTGGAAGTTGGGGGAAAGAAATGCCAGGCGGGGAGAGAGTTGTTCGAAACCCTTCCTTTGACTCCTAGGAGTGACATTTAAGAAGTTTTAGCAGCTAGAGACGAGTGTCGCGCGTGTTTTTTAGCTGGTCAGGAAAAGGGGACCAAAAGGGACCAAAACTAGAAGTTGGGAGCCATTGGCGCAAGGAAGCGGCAAGAGGGGAGAGAGTGGTTGGAAACCCTTCCCTTGAGTCCTAGTAGTGACAATCAAGAAGTGTTAGCGGCCTGCACGAGTGTCGCACGGGTTCTTTACCCACTAAGCCAAAAGGGACCAAAAGAGACCACAAGTGGAAGTTGGGGGAAAGAAATGCCAGGTGGGGAGAGAGTTGTTGGAAACTCTTCCATTGACTCCTAGGAGTGACATTCAAGACGTTTTAGCAGCCATAGACGACTCTCGCGCGTGTTGTTTAGTCGGTAAGTAAAAGGGGACCAAAAAAGACCAAAACTGGAAGTTGGGGCCATTGGCGCACGGAAGCGCCAACAGGAGAGAGAGTGGTTGGAAACCCTTTCCTTGAGTCCTAGTAGTGACAATCAAGAAGTTTTAGCGGCCTGCACGAGTGTCGCACTGGTTCCTTACCCGCTAAGCCAAAGGGGACCAAAAGAGACGACAAGTGGAAGTTGGGGGAAAGAAGCGCCAGGATGGGACAGAGTTGTTGGAAACCCTTCCTTTGAGTCCTAGGAGTGAGATTCAAGAATTTTTAGCAGCCAGAGACAAGTCTTGTGCGTGTTATTTGTCGAAGAATAACAGGGAACCAAAAGAGACCAAAACGGGAACTTGCGGCCGTTGCCGCAAGGAAGTGCCAAGTAGGGAGAGAGTGGTCGGAAACCCTTCCCTTGAGTCCTAGTAGTGACAATCAAAATTTTTAGCAGCCTGCAGTAGTGTCGCACGGGTTCTTTACCCGCTGAGCCAAAGGGGACCAAAGGAAGGACCAAAACGGGAACTTGGGGCCGTTGGTACAAAGATGTGCCAGGAGGGGAGAGAGTGGTTGGAAACCCTTCCCTTGAGTCCTAATAGTAACAATCAAGGAGTTTTAGCGGCCTGCACGAGTGTCGCACGGGTTCCTTACCCGCTAAGCCAAAGGGGACCAAAAGAGACGACAAGTGGAAGTCGGGGGAAAGAAGCGCCAGGAGGGGACAGAATTGTTGGAAACCTTTCCTTTGAGTCCTAGGAGTGAGATTCAAGAATTTTTAGCAGCCAGAGACAAGTCTCGCGCGTCTTATTTTGTCGGTAAGTAAAAAAGGACCAAAAGAGACCAAAACTGGAAGTTGGGGCCATTGTGGCAAGGAAGGGCAAAGAGGGGAGTGAGTGGTTGGAAACCCTTCCCTTGACTCCTAGTAGTGACAATCAAGAAGTTTTAGCGGCCTGCACAAGTGTCGCACGGGTTCTTTACCAGCTAAGCCAAAGGGGACCAAAGGAAAGACCAAAATGGGAACTTGGGACCGTTGGCGCAAAGAAGCGCCAGGAGGGGGAAGAGTGTTGGAAACCCTTCCCTTGAGTCCTAGTAGTGACAATGAAGAAGTAACAGCCTGCAGGAGTGTCGTACGGATTCTTTACCCACTAAACCAAAGGGGACGAAACGAGACCAAAAGTGAAAATTTGGGGAAAGAAGCGCGAGGAGGGGAGAGAGTTTTTGGAAACCCTTCCTTTGATTCCTAGGAGTGACATTCAAGAAGTTTTTCTAGCCAGAGACGAGTCTCGCGCGTGTTCTTTAACCGGTAAGTAAAAGGGGACCAAAAGAGGCTAAAACTGGAAGTTGGGGCCATTGGCGCAAGGAAGCGCCAAGAGGGGAGAGAGTGGTTGGAAACCCTTCCCTTGAGTCCAACTAGTGACAATCATGAAGTTTTAGCGGCCTGCACGGGTGTCGAACAGGTTCTTTTCCCGCGAAGCCAAAGGGGACCAAAGGAAAGACCAAAACGAGAACTTGGGGCCATTGAGGCAAAGAAGTGCCAGCAGGGGAGAGAGTGGTTGGAAACCCTTCCCTTGACTCCTAGTAGTGACAATCAAGAAGTTTTAGCGGCCTGCACGAGTGTCGCACGGGCTCTTTACCAGCTAAGCCAAAGGGGACCAAAAGTAAGACCAAAACGGGAACTTGGGGCCGTTGGCGCAAAGAAGCGCCAGGAGGGGGAAGAGTGTTGGAAACCCTTCCCTTTAGTCCTAGTAGTGACAATGAAGAAGTTTTAGCGGCCTGCAGGAGTGTCGTACGGATTCTTTACCCACTAAACCAAAGGGGACGAAACGAGACCAAAAGTGAAAATTTGGGGAAAGAAGCGCGAGGAGGGGAGAGAGTTGTTGGAAACCCTTCCTTTGATTCCTAGGAGTGAAATTCAAAAAGTTTTTCTAGCCATAGACGAGTGTCGAGCGTGTTCTTTAACCGGTAAGTAAAAGGGGACCAAAAGAGACTAAAACTGGAAGTTGGGGCCATTAGCGCAAGGAAGCGCCAAGAGGGGAGAGAGTGGTTGGAAACCCTTCCCTTGAGTCCAACTAGTGACAATCAAGAAGTTTTAGCCGCCTGCACGAGTGTCGCACGGGTTCTTTACCCGCTAAGCCAAAGGGGACCAAAAGTGAAAGTTGGGGGAAAGAAGCTCTAGGAGGGGAGAGAGTTGTTGGAAACCCTTCCTTTGAGCCCTAGTAGTGACAATCAAGAAGTTTTAGCGGCCTACACAAGTGTCGCACACTTTCTCTACCCGCGAAGCCAAAGGGGACCAAAGGAAAGACCAAAACGGGAACTTGGGGCCATTGACGCAAAGAAGCGCCAGGAGGGGAGAGAGTGGTTGGAACCCCTTCCCTTGACTCCCAGTAGTGACAATCAAGAAGTTTTAGCGGCCTGCACGAGTGTCGCACGGGTTCTTTACCAGCTAAGCCGAAAGGGACCAAAGGAAAGACCAAAACGGAAACTTGGGGCCGTTGTTGCAAAGAAGCGCCAATAAAGGAGAGAGTGGTTAGAAACCCTTCCCTTTAGTCCTAGTAGTGACAATCAAGAGTTTTAGCGGCCTGCAGGAGTGTCGTAAGGATTCTTTACCTGAGAAGCCAAAGTGGGACAAAACGAGACCAAAGGTGAAAATTTGGGGAAAGAAGCGCCAGGAGGAGAGAGAGTTGTTGGAAACCCTTCCTTTGAGTCCTGGGAGTGACATTCAAGAAGTTTTAGAAGGCAGAGACGAGTCTCGCGCATGTTCCTTAGCCGGTAAGTAAAAGGGGACCAAAAGAAACCAAAACTGGAAGTTGGGACCATTGGCGCAAGGAAGCGCCAAGCGGGGAGTGAGTGGTTGGAAACCCTTCCCTTGAGTCCAACTAGTGACAATCAAGAAGTTTTTGCGGCCTGCACGGGTGTCGCACAGGTTCTTTACCCGCGAAGCCAAAGGAAAGACCAAAACGAGAACTTGGGGCCATTGAGGCAAAGAAGTGCCAGCAGGGGAGAGAGTGGTTGGAAACCCTTCCCTTGACTCCCAGTAGTGACAATCAAGAAGTTTTAGCGGCTTGCACGAGTGTCGCACGGGTTCTTTACCAGCTAAGCCAAAGCGGACCAAAAGTGGAAGTTGGTGGAAAGAAGCGCCAGGAGGGGAGAGAGTTGTTGGAAACCCTTCCTTTGAGCCCTTGTAGTGACAATCAATAAGTTTTAGCGGCTTGCACAAGTGTCGCACGGGTTCTCTACCCGCGAAGCCAAAGGGGACCAAAGGAAAGACCAAAACGGGAACTTGGGGCCATTGACGCAAAGAAGCGCCAGGAGGGGAGAGAGTGGTTGGAACCCCTTCCCTTGAGTCCTAGAAGTGACAATGAAGAAGTTTTAGCGGCCTGCAGGAGTGTTGTACGGATTCTTTACCCGCTAAACCAAAGGGGACCAAACGAGACCAAAAGTGAAAATTTGGGGAAAGAAGCGCGAGGAGGGGAGAGAGTTGTTGGAAACCCTTCCTTTGATTCCTAGGAGTGACATTCAAGAAGATTTTCCAGCCAGAGACGAGTCTCTCGCGTGTTATTTAACCGGTAAGTAAAAGGGGACCAAAAGAGACCAAAACAGGAAGTTGGGGCCATTGGCGAAAGGAAGCGCCAAGAGGGGAGAGAGTGGTTGGAAACCCTTCCCTTGAGTCCAACTAGTGACAATCAAGAAGTTTTAGCTGCCTGTAGGAGTGTCGTACGAATTCTTTACCCGCGAAGCCAAAGGGGACCAAGCGAGACCAAAGGTGAAAATTTGGGGAAGACGCGCCAGGAGGGGATAGAGTTGTTGGAAACCCTTCCTTTGAGTCCTGGGAGTGACATTCAAGAAGTTGTAGCAGCCAGAGACGAGTCTCGCGCATCTTCCTTAGCCCGGTAAGTAAAACGGGACCAAAAGAGACCAAAACTGGAAGTTGAGACCATTGGCGCAAGGAGGCGCAAGAGGGGAGTGAGTGGTTGGAAACCCATCCCTTGACTCCTAGTAGTGACAATCAAGAAGTTTTAGCGGCCTGCACGAGTGTCGCACGGGTTCTTTACCCGCTAAACCAAAAGGGACCAAAAGTGGAAGTTGGGGGAAAGAAGCGCCAGGAGGGGAGAGAGTTGTTGGAAACCCTTCCTTTGAGTCCTGGGAGTGACATTCAAGAAGTTTTAGCAGCCAGAGACGAGTTTCGCGCATGTTCCTTATCCGGTAAGTAAAAGGGGACCAAAAGAAACCAAAACTGTAAGTTGGGGCCATTGGCACAAGGAAGCGCCAAGAGGGGAGTGAGTGGTTGGAAACCCTTCCCTTGAGTCCAATTAGTGACAATCAAGAAGTTTTAACGGCCTGCACGGATGTCGCACAAGTTTTTTACTCGCGAAGCCAAAGGGGACCAAAGGAAAGACCAAAACGAGAACTTGGGGCCATTGACGCAAAGAAGTGGCAGCAGGGGAGAGAGTGGTTGGAAACCCTTCCCTTGACTCCTAGTAGTGACAATCAAGAAGTTTTAGCGGCCTGCACGAGTGTCGCACGGGTTCTTTACCTGCTAAACCAAATGGGACGAAACGAGACCAAAAGTGAAAATTTGGGGAAAGAAGCGCCAGGAGGGGAGAGAGTTGTTGGAAACCCTTCCTTTGATTCCTAGGAGTGACATTCAAGAAGGTTTTCTAGCCAGAGACGAGTCTCGCGCGTGTTATTTAACCGGTAAGTAAAAGGGGACCAAAAGAGACCAAAACTGAAAGTTGGGGCCATTGGCACAAGGAAGCGCCAAGAGGGGAGAGAGTGGTTGGAAATCCTTCCCTTGAGTCCAACTAGTGACAATCAAGAAGTTTTAGCGGCCTGCACGAGTGTCGCACAAGTTCTTTACCCGCTAAGCCAAAAGAGACGAAAAGTGGAAGTGGGGGGAAAGAAGCGCCAGGAGGGGAAGAGTTGTTGGAAACCCTTCCTTTGAGTCCTGGGAGTGACATTCAAGAAGTTTTAGCAGCCAGAGTCAAGTCTCGCGCATGTTCCTTATCCGGTAAGTAAAAAGGGACCAAAAGAAACAAAAACTGGAAGTTTGGGCCATTGGCGCAAGGAAGCGCCAAAAGGAGAGTGAGTGGTTGGAAACCCTTCCCTTGAGTCCAACTAGTGACAATCAAGAAGTTTTAGCGGCCTGCACGAGTGTCGCACGGGTTCTTTACCCGCTAAGCCAAAAGGGACCAAAAGTGGAAGTTGGGGGAAAGAAGCGCCAGGAGGGGAGAGAGTTGTTGGAAACCCTTCCTTTGAGTCCTGGGAGTGACATTCAAGAAGTTTTAGCAGCCAGAGACGAGTTTCGCGCATGTTCCTTATCCGGTAAGTAAAAGGGGACCAAAAGAAACCAAAACTGTAAGTTGGGGCCATTGGCACAAGGAAGCGCCAAGAGGGGAGTGAGTGGTTGGAAACCCTTCCCTTGAGTCCAATTAGTGACAATCAAGAAGTTTTAACGGCCTGCACGGATGTCGCACAAGTTTTTTACTCGCGAAGCCAAAGGGGACCAAAGGAAAGACCAAAACGAGAACTTGGGGCCATTGACGCAAAGAAGTGGCAGCAGGGGAGAGAGTGGTTGGAAACCCTTCCCTTGACTCCTAGTAGTGACAATCAAGAAGTTTTAGCGGCCTGCACGAGTGTCGCACGGGTTCTTTACCTGCTAAACCAAATGGGACGAAACGAGACCAAAAGTGAAAATTTGGGGAAAGAAGCGCCAGGAGGGGAGAGAGTTGTTGGAAACCCTTCCTTTGATTCCTAGGAGTGACATTCAAGAAGGTTTTCTAGCCAGAGACGAGTCTCGCGCGTGTTATTTAACCGGTAAGTAAAAGGGGACCAAAAGAGACCAAAACTGAAAGTTGGGGCCATTGGCACAAGGAAGCGCCAAGAGGGGAGAGAGTGGTTGGAAATCCTTCCCTTGAGTCCAACTAGTGACAATCAAGAAGTTTTAGCGGCCTGCACGAGTGTCGCACAAGTTCTTTACCCGCTAAGCCAAAAGAGACGAAAAGTGGAAGTGGGGGGAAAGAAGCGCCAGGAGGGGAAGAGTTGTTGGAAACCCTTCCTTTGAGTCCTGGGAGTGACATTCAAGAAGTTTTAGCAGCCAGAGTCAAGTCTCGCGCATGTTCCTTATCCGGTAAGTAAAAAGGGACCAAAAGAAACAAAAACTGGAAGTTTGGGCCATTGGCGCAAGGAAGCGCCAAAAGGAGAGTGAGTGGTTGGAAACCCTTCCCTTGAGTCCAACTAGTGACAATCAAGAAGTTTTAGCGGCCTGCACGAGTGTCGCACGGGTTCTTTACCCGCTAAGCCAAAAGGGACCAAAAGTGGAAGTTGGGGGAAAGAAGCGCCAGGAGGGGAGAGAGTTGTTGGAAACCCTTCCTTTGAGTCCTGGGAGTGACATTCAAGAAGTTTTAGCAGCCAGAGACGAGTTTCGCGCATGTTCCTTATCCGGTAAGTAAAAGGGGACCAAAAGAAACCAAAACTGTAAGTTGGGGCCATTGGCACAAGGAAGCGCCAAGAGGGGAGTGAGTGGTTGGAAACCCTTCCCTTGAGTCCAATTAGTGACAATCAAGAAGTTTTAACGGCCTGCACGGATGTCGCACAAGTTTTTTACTCGCGAAGCCAAAGGGGACCAAAGGAAAGACCAAAACGAGAACTTGGGGCCATTGACGCAAAGAAGTGGCAGCAGGGGAGAGAGTGGTTGGAAACCCTTCCCTTGACTCCTAGTAGTGACAATCAAGAAGTTTTAGCGGCCTGCACGAGTGTCGCACGGGTTCTTTACCTGCTAAACCAAATGGGACGAAACGAGACCAAAAGTGAAAATTTGGGGAAAGAAGCGCCAGGAGGGGAGAGAGTTGTTGGAAACCCTTCCTTTGATTCCTAGGAGTGACATTCAAGAAGGTTTTCTAGCCAGAGATGAGTCTCGCGCGTGTTATTTAACCGGTAAGTAAAAGGGGACCAAAAGAGACCAAAACTGAAAGTTGGGGCCATTGGCACAAGGAAGCGCCAAGAGGGGAGAGAGTGGTTGGAAATCCTTCCCTTGAGTCCAACTAGTGACAATCAAGAAGTTTTAGCGGCCTGCACGAGTGTCGCACAAGTTCTTTACCCGCTAAGCCAAAAGAGACGAAAAGTGGAAGTGGGGGGAAAGAAGCGCCAGGAAGGGAAGAGTTGTTGGAAACCCTTCCTTTGAGTCCTGGGAGTGACATTCAAGAAGTTTTAGCAGCCAGAGTCAAGTCTCACGCATGTTCCTTATCCGGTAAGTAAAAAGGGACCAAAAGAAACAAAAACTGGAAGTTAGGGCCATTGGCGCAAGGAAGCGCCAAAAGGAGAGTGAGTGGTTGGAAACCCTTCCCTTGAGTCCAACTAGTGACAATCAAGAAGTTTTAGCGGCTTGCACAGGTGTCGCACAAGTTCTTTACCCGCGAAGCTAAAGGGGACCAAAGGAAAGACCAAAAAGAGAACTTGGGGCCATTGACGCAAAGAAGTGGCAGCAGGGGAGAGAGTGGTTGGAAACCCTTCCCTTGACTCTTAGTAGTGACAATCAAGAAGTTTTAGCAGCCTACACGTGTGTCGCACGGGTTCTTTACCAGCTAATCCAAAGGGGACCAAAGGAAAGACCAAAACGGGAACTTGGGGCCGTTGGTGCAAAGAAGCGCTAGGAGGGGGGAGAGTGTTGGAAACCCTTCCCTTGATTCCTAGTAGTGACAATTAAGAAGTTTTAGCGGCCTGTAGGAGTGTCGTACGGATTCTTTACCCGCGAAGCCAAAGGGGACCAAGCGAGACCAAAGGTGAAAATTTGGGGAAAGAAGCGCCAGGAGGGGAGAGAGTTGTTGGAAACCCTTCCTTTGAGTCCTGGGAGTGACATTCAAGAAGTTTTAGCAGCCAGAGTCAAGTCTCGCGCATGTTCCTTATCCGGTAAGTAAAAAGGGACCAAAAGAAACAAAAACAGGAAGTTAGGGCCATTGGCGCAAGGAAGCGGCAAAAGGAGAGTGAGTGGTTGGAAACCCTTCCCTTGAGTCCAACTAGTGACAATCAAGAAATTTTAGCGGCTTGCACAGGTGTCGCACAAGTTCTTTACCCGCGAAGCCAAAGGGGACCAAAGGAAAGACCAAAACGAGAACTTGGGGCCATTGACGCAAAGAAGTGGCAGCAGGGGAGAGAGTGGTTGGAAACCCTTCCCTTGACTCTTAGTAGTGACAATCAAGAAGTTTTAGCAGCCTACACGTGTGTCGCACGGGTTCTTTACCAGCTAATCCAAAGGGGACCAAAGGAAAGACCAAAACGAGAACTTGGGGCCATTGACGCAAAGAAGTGGCAGCAGGGGAGAGAGTGGTTGGAAACCCTTCCCTTGACTTCTAGTAGTGACAGTCAAGAAGTTTTCGCGGCCTACACGAGTGTCGCACGGGCTCTTTACCAGCTAAGCCAAAGGGGACCAAAGGTAAGACCAAAACGGGAACTTGGGGCCATTGACGCAAAGAAGTGGCAGCAGGGGAGAGAGTGGTTGGAAACCCTTCCCTTCAGTCGAACTAGTGACAATCAAGAAGTTTTAGCAGCCTGCAGGAGTGTCGCACGGGTTCTTTACCCGTTAAGCCAAAGGGGACCAAAAGTGGAAGTTAGGAGAAAAAAGCGCTCGGAGGGGAGAGAGTTGTTGGAAACAATTCCTTTTAGTCCCAGGAGTGACATTGAAGAAGTTTTAGCATCCAGAGACGAGTCTCGTGCATTTTAGTTAGCCGGTATGTAAACAGGGACCAAAAGAGACCAAAACTGGAAGTTGGGGCCATTGGCGCAAGGAAGCGCCAAGAGGAGAGAGAGTGGTTTGAAAGCCTTCCCTTGAGTCCAACTAGTGATAATCAAGAAGTTATCGCGGCCTGCACGAGTGTCGCACGGGTTCTTTTCCCGCGAAGCCAAAGGGGACCAAAGGAAAGACCAAAACGGGAACTTTGGGCCATTGACGCAAAGAAGCGCCAGGAGGGCAGAGAGTGGTTGGAAACCCTTCCCATGACTCCTAGTAGTGACAATCAAGAAGTTTTAGCGGCCTGCACGAGTGTCGCATGGGTTCTTTACCAGCTAAGCCAAAAGGGACCAAAGGAAAGACCAAAACGGGAATTTGGGGCCGTTGGCACAATGAAGGCCCAGGAGGGGAGAGAGTGTGGAAATCCCTTCCTTGGAGTCCTAGTAGTGACAATCAAGAAGTTTTAGCGGCCTTCACGACTGTCGCGCGGGTTCTTTACCTGCGAAGCCAAAGGGGAGCAAAGGAAAGACCAAAACGGGAACTTGCGGCCTGCATGAGTGTCGCACGGGTTCTTTACCCGCTAAGCCAAAGGGGACCAAAAGTGGAAGTTGGGGGAAAGAAGCGCCAGGAGGGGAGAGAGTTGTTGGAAACCTTTCCCTTGAGTCCTAGTAGTGACAATCAAGAAGTTTTAGCGGCCTGCAGAAGTCTCGCACGGGTTCTTTACCAACTGAGCCAAAAGGGACCAAAGGAAAGACCAAAACGGGAACTTGGGGCTGTTGGCGCAAAGAAGCGCCAGGAGGGGGGAGAGTGTTGGAAACTCTTCCCTTGACTCCTAGTAGTGACAATCAAGAAGTTTTAGCGGCCTGCAGGAGTGTCCTACGGATTCCATACTCTCTAAGCAAAAGCGGACCAAACGAGACCAAAAGTGAAAATTTGGGGAAAGAAGCGCCAGGAGGGGAGAGAGTTGTTGGAAACCCTTCCTTTGATTCCTAGGAGTGACATTTAAGAAGTTTTACCAGCCAGAAACGAGTCTCGCGCGTGTTATTTAGCCAATAAGTAAAAGGGGAGCAAAAGAGACCAAAACTGGAGTTTGGGGCCATTGGCGCAAAGAAGCGCCAGGAGGGGGGAGAGTGTTGAAAACCCTTCCCTTGAGTCCTAGTAGTGACAATCAAGAAGTTTTAGCGGCTTGCAGGAGTGTCGCACGGGTTCTTTACGCGCTAAGCCAAAAGGGACCAAAAGAGACCAAAATTGGAAGTTGTTGGAAAGAAGCGCCAGGAGAGGACAGAGTTGTTGGAAACCCTTCCTTTGAGTCCTAGGAGTGACATTCAAGAAGTTTTAGCATCCAGAAACGAGTGTCGCGCATGTTATTTAGCTGGTAAGTAAAAGGGGACCAAAAGAGACCAAAACTGGAAGTTAGCGGCATGCACGAGTATCGCACGGGTTCTTTACCAGCTAAGCCAAAGGGGACCAAAGGAAAGACCATAACTGGAACTTAAGGCCGTTGGCGTAAAGAAGCGCCAGGAGGGGAGAGAGTGGTTGGAAACCTTTCCCTTGAGTCCAACTAGTGACAATCAAGAAGTTTTAGCGGCCTGCATGATGAGGACATGACCATGAGCAAGGGCAAGGATCCTCTTGAAGGACTTGGAGGACCTATGACAAGGGCTAGAGCAAGGATAGCAAAAGAAGCTCTTCAACAAGTGTTGTCCATATTAATTGAATACAAGCCCAAGTTTCAAGGAGAAAAGACCAAGGTTGTGAATTGCATCATGGCCCAAATGGAGGAGAACTAAGGCGCCACTTTGCTTCAGTTTTTAAGTTTTTTTTTTTGTTTTAAATAATGGCCCAATCCTTTGTAAAGTTGGCTGACCAAATTATGTTTTGTGGTTAATCAACTAATGGGCTTTGGTTTGGTTTTATTTCAAGTTGTAATAAGGGCACAATTGGCAACTTAGGCATCAGCCTTTGGAAGACCAAGAGGCGCATAGCTAGTGGCTGTTGGGTGACTTTTTGGTTGCCTCAATTTCAGTTACAATCAGCCATCAAGTAGTTTCATTTTCCGTTACGGAACCTTTGTAATTCTGATGGTAAAGCTTCTATATAAGCTGAACCATTCTTATCAATAAGACAAGTTAAGTTTGATTCAGAAATATTAGAGATTATCTCTTTTATCTTAGTGAGAGTGATTCTCCTAAGTTCTTGAGTGATTCAAGAACACCTTGGCTGTATCAAAGGGCTTTCACATCCCTTGGTGTGTTGCCTTCCTTGGAAAGAGTGATTCTTTCCTTCCCCCATTCAATTCTTCACCAAAGTTCCAAAAAAACTCAAATCTGCCCAGAATTATTTCGTTATCATAACTCTCGTTCTACTCAGCCAAATTGAGTGATTCTTGAGCCTAAATTGCATTTCAGAACGAGAACTTTCACCTCGTTTTGGAATCACCTCAATTGGAGTTCTATAACTCGAGATACTGTCATTTCTAAAATTCTGTCCAGCCACCACCAAACTAGCGTTTTTGCTTCCTTTTTCACTCATTTTTAACACCATGGACCAACACCTAATTTGCCCAGAAATTTGGAGAGATTGATGAGGCAACAAAATGATGAGCTCTATGAAAGATTGGACCAATTGGAGAATAGAGGTCATGATGAACAAGAAAAGAGGAGAAGAGGTAATGACGGTGCTCCTAGACAAAACCGAATTGATGGAGTCAAAATTTCTATTCCTCCATTCAAAGGAAGAAGTGACCCGGAAGCTTATTTGGAGTGGGAGATCAAAATAGAGCATATTTTCACTTGTAATACCTATGAAGAGGCCCAAAAGGTAAAGCTTGCAGCTATGTAGTTTTCCGATTATGCTCTTGTGTGGTGGAACAAATTGCAAAAAGAGAGAGCTAGGAATGAGGAGCCATTGGTGGATACATGGGTTGAAATGAAAAGGATCATGAGGAAGAGATATGTGCCGACAAGCTATTCTAGGGACTTAAAATTCAAACTTCAAAAATTGTCCCAAGGTAGCAAAGGCGTTGAGGAGTACTACAAGGAAATGGAGGTGCTCATGATTCAAGCCAAGATAGAAGAGGATGAGGAGGTAACTATGGCTAGATTTCTTAGTGGTTTGAATAATGATATTCGTGATATTGTTGAACTGCAGGAATTTGTTGAAATGGAGGACTTGCTTCACAAAGCAATCCAAGTGGAGCAACAATTGAAAAGGAAAGGTGTGGCCAAAAGGAGCTCCACTAATTTTGGTTTTTCTAGTTGGAAGGATAAGGGAAAAGGGTCTGCCACTTCTAGTGCAGCACCTACACCAACAAAAACTCCTCTAAAAACTCAAGAGCAACCCTCTAAAAGGAGTCGGGATGTGAAGTGCTTTAAGTGCCAAGGCTTAGGACACTATGCATATGAGTGCCCTAACAAAAAAACCATGATTCTTAGAGATGGAGAGTATATAAGTGAGTCCGAAATTGAAGAGGAAGAGGAGAATGAGGACGTGGAGGAGGAGGTGGAGAAAACACCAGAGGGAGACTTGTTGATGATAAGGCGGTTACTTGGTAGCCAATTGAAGCCTTTGGAGGAGAGCCAAAGAGAAAACATCTTCCATACTAGATGTTTGATCAATGGTAAACTTTGCATGGTGATCATTGATGGAGGGAGTTGCACCAATGTGGCGAGTTCAAGACTTGTGTCTAAATTGAATTTAGTTACAAAGCCACATCCTAGGCCATATAGGCTTCAATGGCTTAGTGAGGATGGAGAGGTGCAAGTAAGGAAGCAAGTAGAGTTGGATATTTCCATTGGAAGATACAATGATAAGGTGCTTTGTGATGTTGTTCCTATGGAGGCCAGCCACTTACTCTTGGGGAGACCATGGCAATTTGATAAAAGAGCCAATCATGATGGTTTCACCAACAAAATCTCATTCATGCACCAAGACAAGAAGATAGTGCTCAAACCTTTAAGTCCGCAAGAGGTGTGTGAGGATCAAAGAAAAATGAGAGAAAAGATTGTCCAAGAAAAGAAAGAAAAAGAAAGCCAAACACTTGAGAGCTCAAAAAGTGAGGACAACAAGAGAGAAACACATGAGAGGAAAAAGAAGAGTGAAACACTTGAGGTGAAGGAGAGCTTTTTAGCTACAAAAAGTGAGGTCAAGAGGTTGTTTCTATCTAAACAGCCCCTATTTTTGTTAATTTGCAAAAACTATGTTTTGACCACTAACACTTTTGATAACCTTGATTTGCCTTCTAGAGTGAAGTCTCTTTTGCAGGAATTTGGAGATGTGTTTCCAACAAGTGTACCAAGTGGGTTGCCACCATTAAGAGGTATTGAGCATCAAATTGATCTCATTCCAGGAGCTTCTTTGCCTAATAGGCCAGCCTATAGAAGCAACCCTCAAGAGACCAAGGAGATCCAAAGACAAGTGGATGAACTCATTGGTAAGGGATGGGTAAGAGATAGCATGAGTCCTTGTGCTGTCCCGGTAATTTTGGTTCCTAAAAAGGATGGGACATGGCGCATGTGTTCTGATTGTAGAGCCCTTAATAACATCACCATTAAATATAGGCATCCTATACCTAGGCTTGATGATTTGCTTGATGAATTGCATGGTGCATGTTACTTCTCTAAAATTGATTTAAAAAGTGGATACAATCAAATTAGGGTTAGAGAAGGGGATGAATGGAAAACTGCTTTCAAAACAAAATATGGTTTGTATGAATGGTTGGTTATGCCTTTTGGCTTAACTAATGCTCCTAGCACTTTCATGAGATTAATGAACCATGTTTTGAGAAAATTCATAGGAAAATTTGTTGTGGTGTACTTTGATGATATTCTTATCTATAGCACTTCACTTGAATTGCATGTTGATCATTTAAAATCTGTCTTGTGTGTGCTTAGAGAAGAACAATTGTATGCCAATCTTGAAAAATGCATCTTTTGTACTAACCATGTTGTGTTTCTTGGTTTTGTTGTAAGTTCAAAAGGAGTACAAGTGGATGAGGAAAAGGTTAGGGCTATTCAAGAATGGCCTACACCTAAGTCCGTGACCGAAGTGAGAAGTTTCCATGGTTTAGCAAGTTTCTATAGGAGATTTGTGAAGGATTTTAGCACATTGGCAGCACCTCTAAATGAAGTGCTTAAGAAAAATGTTGGTTTCAAATGGGGAGAGAAACAAGAAGAAGCTTTCAAAGCTCTTAAGCAAAAGATAACTAATGCCCCCATACTTGCTTTGCCAAACTTTCAAAAATGTTTTGAAATTGAGTGTGATGCTTCAAATGTTGGGATTGGGGCTGTGTTGTTGCAAGAAGGCCATCCAATTGCTTATTTTAGTGAAAAGCTAAGTGGTCCTACCCTTAACTATTCAACTTATGATAAAGAGTTGTATGCCTTAGTGAGAGCTTTGAAAACATGGCAACACTACCTTTATCCCAAGGAATTTGTTATTCATAGTGACCATGAGTCCCTCAAATATATCAAGGGACAAGGCAAGCTTAACAAAAGGCATGCCAAGTGGGTGGAATTTCTAGAGCAATTCCCTTATGTTATCAAACATAAAAGAGGAAAAGTTTTTAAGCATAAAGAAGGTCAAGCAAAGGCGGACTATGTGAAGAAGCTTCATGAGAGAGTCAAAAATCAAATTGAGAGGAAAAATGAAAGCTATGCTAAACAAGCCAACAAAGGGAGAAAGAAGGTTATCTTCGAACCCGGAGATTGGGTTTGGGTGCACATGAGAAAGGAAAGGTTTCCGGAACAAAGGAAGTCAAAGCTTCAACCAAGGGGAGATGGTCCATTCCAAGTGCTTGAAAGAATCAATGACAATGCTTACAAAATTGAGCTGCCGGGTGAGTACAATGTTAGTTCCACCTTCAATGTATCTGACTTATCTCTTTTTGATGTAGATGGAGAATCCGATTTGAGGACAAATCCTTCTCAAGAGGGAGAGAATGATGAGGACATGACCATGAGCAAGGGCAAGGATCCTCTTGAAGGACTTGGAGGACCTATGACAAGGGCTAGAGCAAGGATAGCAAAAGAAGCTCTTCAACAAGTGTTGTCCATATTAATTGAATACAAGCCCAAGTTTCAAGGAGAAAAGACCAAGGTTGTGAATTGCATCATGGCCCAAATGGAGGAGAACTAAGGCGCCACTTTGCTTCAGTTTTTAAGTTTTTTTTTTGTTTTAAATAATGGCCCAATCCTTTGTAAAGTTGGCTGACCAAATTATGTTTTGTGGTTAATCAACTAATGGGCTTTGGTTTGGTTTTATTTCAAGTTGTAATAAGGGCCCAATTGGCAACTTAGGCATCAGCCTTTGGAAGACCAAGAGGCGCATAGCTAGTGGCTGTTGGGTGACTTTTTGGTTGCCACAATTTCAGTTACAATCAGCCTTTGGAAGACCAAGAGGCGCATAGCTAGTGGCTGTTGGGTGACTTTTTGGTTGCCACAATTTCAGTTACAATCAGCCATCAAGTAGTTTCATTTTCCGTTACGGAACCTTTGTAATTCTGATGGTAAAGCTTCTATATAAGCTGAACCATTCTTATCAATAAGACAAGTTAAGTTTGATTCAGAAATATTAGAGATTATCTCTTTTATCTTAGTGAGAGTGATTCTCCTAAGTTCTTGAGTGATTCAAGAACACCTTGGCTGTATCAAAGGACTTTCACATCCCTTGGTGTGTTGCCTTCCTTGGAAAGAGTGATTCTTTCCTTCCCCCATTCAATTCTTCACCAAAGTTCCAAAAAAACTCAAATCTGCCCAGAATTATTTCGTTATCATAACTCTCGTTCTACTCAGCCAAATTGAGTGATTCTTGAGCCTAAATTGCATTTCAGAACGAGAACTTTCACCTCGTTTTGGAATCACCTCAATTGGAGTTCTATAACTCGAGATACCGTCATTTCTAAAATTCTGTCCAGCCACCACCAAACTAGCGTTTTTGCTTCCTTTTTCACTCATTTTTAACACCATGGACCAACACCTAATTTGCCCAGAAATTCATCACTAAATTTTCAAATTTTTCTACAAGGTTCTAACCCTAAAGATCCTAAGTCAGCCCTTGTGCAAATGGGGTTCATATCATTGCACTAGTGTCGCACAGGTTCTTTACCCGCGAAGCCTAAGGGGACCAAAGGAAAGACACAAACGGGAACTTGGGGCCATTGACGCAAAGAAGCGCCAGGAGGGGAGAGAGTGGTTTGAAACCCTTCCCTTGAGTCCAACTAGTGACAATCAAGATGTTTTAGCAGCCTGCACGAGTGTCGCACGGGTTTTTTACCCGCGAAGCCAAAGGGGACCAAAGGAAAGACCAAAACGGGAACTTGGGGCCATTGACGCAAAGAAGCGCAAGGAGGGGAGAGAGTGGTTGGAAACCCTTCCGTTGACACCTAGTAGTGACAATCAAGAAGTTTTAGCAGCCTGCATGAGTATCGCACGGGTTCTTTACCAGCTAAGCCAAAAGGGACCAAAGGAAAAACCAAAACGGGAACTTGAGGCCGTTGGCGCAAGGAAGTGCCAAGAAGGGAGAGAGTGTTGGAAACCCTTCCCTTGAGTCCTAGTAGTGACAATCAAGAAGCTTTAGCGGCCTGCAGGAGTGTCGTACGGATTCTTTACCCGCTAAGCCAAAGGGGAGCAAACGAGACCAAAAGTGAAAATTTGGGAAAAGAAGTGCCAGGAGGGGAAAGAGTTGTGGGAAACCCTTCCATTGATTCCTAGGAGTGACATTCAAGAAGTTTTACCAGCCAGAGGCGACTCTCGCGCATGTTATTTAGCTGGTAAGTAAAAGGGGACCAAAAGAGACCAAAATTGGAAGTAAGGGCCATTGGCGCAAGGAAGTGCCAGGAGGGGAGGGAGTTGTTGGAAACCCTCCGTTGAGTCCTAGTAGTGACATTCAAGAAGTTTTAGCAGCCAGACACGAGTCTCGCATGTTATTTAGCTGGTAAGTAAAAGGGGACCAAAAGAGACCAAAACTGGAAGTTAGCGGCCTGCACGAGTATCACACGGGTTCTTTACCAGCTAAGCCAAAGGGGACGAAAGGAAAGACCATAACTGGAACTTAAGGCCGTTGGCGTAAAGAAGCGCCAGGAGGGGAGAGAGTGGTTGGAAACCTTTCCCTTGAGTTCTACTAGTGACAATCAAGAAGTTTTAGCGGTCAGCACGAGTGTCGCACGGGTTCTTTACCCGCGAATCCAAAGGGGACCAAAGGAAAGACCAAAACGGGAACTTGGGACCGTTGGCGTAAAGAAGCGCCAGGAGGGGAGAGAGTGGTTGGAAACCCTTCCCTTGAGTCCTAGTAGTGACAATCAAGAAGTTTTAGCGGCCTGCAGGAGTGTCGTACAGGTTCTTTACTCGCTACGCCAAAAAGGACCAAAAGTGGAAGTTGGAGGAAAGAAGCGCCACGAGGGGAGAGAGTTGTTGGAAACCCTTCCTTTGAGTCCAGGGAGTGCAATGAAGAAGTTTTAGCAGCCAGAGACAAGTCTCGCGCATTTTATTTAGCCGGTAAGTAAAAGGGACCAAAAGAGACGAAAATTGGAAGTTGGGCCCTTTGGCGCTTCCTTGCGCCAACAATAGAGAGAGTGGTTGGAAACCCTTCCCTTGAGTCCTAGTAGTGACAATCAAGAAGTTTTAGCATCCTGCAGGAGTGTCGCACGGGTTCTTTACGCGCTAAGCCAAAGGGGTCCAAAAGAGACCAAAATTGGAAGTTGGGGGAAAGAAGCGCCAGGAGGGGAGAGAGTTGTTGGAAACCCTTCCTTTGAGTCCTAGGAGTGACATTCAAGAAGTTTTAGCATCCAGAAATGAGTCTCGCGCGTGTTATTTTGCCAGTAAGTAAAACGGGACCAACAGAGACCAAAACTGGAAGTTAGGGCCGTTGGCGCAAGGAAGCACCAAGAAAGGAGAGAGTGTTGGCAACCCTTCCCTTGAGTCCTAGTAGTGACAATCAAGAAGTTTTAGCGGCCTGCAGGAGTGTCGCACAGGTTCTTTACTCGCTAAGCCAAAGGGGACCAAAAGAGACCAAAATTGGAAGTTGGGGGAAAGAAGCGCCAGGAGGGGAGAGAGTTGTTGGAAACCCTTCCTTTGAGTCCTAGGAGTGACATTCAAGAAGTTTTAGCATCCAGAAACGAGTCTCGCGCGTGTTATTTTGCCAGTAAGTAAAACGGGACCAACAGAGACCAAAACTGGAAGTTAGGGCCGTTGGCGCAAGGAAGCGCCAAGAAAGGAGAGAGTGTTGGCAACCCTTCCCTTGAGTCCTAGTAGTGACAATCAAGAAGCTTTAGTGGCCTGCAGGAGTGTCGTACGGATTCTTTACCCGCTAAGCCAAAGGGGACCAAACGAGACCAAAAGTGAAAATTTGGGGAAAGAAGTGCCAGGAGGGGAGAGCGTTGTGGGAAACCCTTCCATTGATTCTTAGGAGTGACTTTCAAGAAGTTTTACCAGCCAGAGACGAGTCTCGTGCATGTTATTTAGCTGGTAAGTAAAAGGGGACCAAAAGAGACCAAAACTGGAAGTAAGGGCCATTGGCTCAAGGAAGCGCCAAGATTGGAGAGAGTGGTTGGAAACCCTTCCCTTGAGTCCTAGTAGCGACAATCAAGAAGTTTTAGCGGCCTGCACGAGTGTTGTACGGGTTCTTTACCCGTTAAGCCAAAGAGGACCAAAGGAAATACCAAAACGGGAACTTCGGGCCGTTAGCATAAAGAAGTGCTAGGAGGGGAGAGAGTGGTTGGAAACCCTTCCCTTGAGTCATAGTAGTGACAATCAAGAAGTTTTAGCTGCCTGCACGAGTGTCGCACGGGTTCTTTACTCGCTAAGTCAAAGGGGACCAAAAGAAACCAAAAGAGGAAGTTGGGGGGAAAGAAGCGCCGGGAGGGGAGAGAATTGTTGGAAACCCTTCCTTTGACTCCTAGGAGTGACATTCAAGAAGTTTTAGCAGCCAGAGACGAGTCTCACGCGTGTTATTTTGCCAGTAAGTAACAGGGGACCAAAAGAGACCAAAACTGAAAGTTGGGGCCATTGGCGCAAGGAAACGCCAAGAGGGGAGAGAGTTGTTGGAAACCCTTCCCTTGAGTCCTACTAGTGAAAATCTAGAAGTTTTAGCGGCCTGCAGGAGTGTCGTACAGATTCTTTACCCGCTAAGCCAAAGGGGACCAAACGAGACCAAAAGTGAAAATTTGGGAAAAGAAGTGCCAGGAGGGGAGAGAGTGTTTGGAAACCCTTCCTTTTAGTCTTAGTAGTGACAATCAAGAAGTTTTAGCGGCCTGCAGGAGTGTCGCGTGGGTAAAGCGCTTAGCCAAAGGGGACCAAAAGAGACCAAAAGTGGAAGTTGGGGGAAAGAAGTGCCGGGAGGGGAGAGATTTGTTGGAAACCCTTCCTTTGACTCCTAGGAATGACATTCAAGAAGTTTTAGCATCCAGAGATGAGTCTCGCGCGTGTTATTTTGCCAGTTAGTAAAAAGGCACCAAAAGAGACCAAAATTGGAATTTAGGGCCATTGGCGCAAGAAGGTGCCAATAGGGGGGAGAGTGGTTGGAAACACTTCCCTTGAGTCCTAGTAGTGACAATCAGGAAGTTTTAGCGGCCTGCACGAGTGTCGCACGGGTTCTTTACCAGCTAAGCCAAAGGGGACCAAAGGAAAGACCAAAACGGGAACTTGAGGCCGTTGGCGCATCCTTGCCCCAAGAAGGGAGAGAGTGTTGGCAACCCTTCCCTTGAGTCCTAGTAGTGACAATCAAGAAGCTTTAGTGGCCTGCAGGAGTGTCGTACGGATTCTTTACCCGCTAAGCCAAAGGGGACCAAACGAGACCAAAGGTGAAAATTTGGGGAAAGAAGCGCCAGGAGGGGAGAGAGTTGTTGGAAACCCTTCCTTGGAGTCCTCGGAGTGACATTCAAGAAGTTTAAGCAGGCAGAGACGAGTCTCGCGCATGTTCCTTAGCCAGTAAGTAAAAGGGGACCAAAAGAAACCAAAACTGGAAGTTGGGGCCATTGGCGCAAGGAAGCGCCAAGAGGGGAGTGAGTGGTTGGAAACCCTTCCCTTGAGTCCATCTAGGGACAATCAAGAAGTTTTTGCGGCCTGCACGGGTGTCGCACAGGTTCTTTACTCGCGAAGCCAAAGGGGACCAAAGGAAAGACCAAAACGAGAACTTTGGGCCATTGACGTAAAGAAGTGCCAGCAGGGGAGAGAGTGGTTGGAAACCCTTCCCTTGACTCCTAGTAGTGACAATCAAGAAGTTTTAGCGGCCTGCACGAGTGTCGCACGGGTTCTTTACCAGCTAAGCCAAAGGGGACCAAAGGAATGACCAAAACGGGAACTTTTGACCGTTGGCGTAAAGAAGCGCCAGGAGGGGAGAGAGTGGTTGGAAACCCTTCCCTTGAGTCCTAGTAGTGACAATCAAGAAGTTTTAGCGGCCTGCAGGAGTGTCGCACAGGTTCTTTACTCGCTACGCCAAAAAGGACCAAAAGTGGAAGTTGGAGGAAAGAAGCGCCACGAGGGGAGAGAGTTGTTGGAAACCCTTCCTTTGAGTCCAGGGAGGGCAATGAAGAAGTTTTAGCAGCCAGAGACAAGTCTCGCGCATTTTATTTAGCCGGTAAGTAAAAGGGACCAAAAGAGACGAAAATTGGAAGTTGGGCCCTTTGGCGCTTCCTTGCGCCAACAAGGGAGAGAGTGGTTGGAAACCCTTCCCTTGAGTCCTAGTAGTGACAATCAAGAAGTTTTAGCATCCTGCAGGAGTGTCGCACGGGTTCTTTATGCGCTAAGCCAAAGGGGTCCAAAAGAGACCAAAATTGGAAGTTGGGGGAAAGAAGCGCCAGGAGGGGAGAGAGTTGTTGGAAACCCTTCCTTAGAGTCCTAGGAGTGACATTCAAGAACTTTTAGCAGCCAGACACGAGTCTCGCGCGTGTTATTTTGCCAGTAAGTAAAACGGGACCAACAGAGACCAAAACTGGAAGTCAGGGCCGTTGGCGCAAGGAAGCGCCAAGAAAGGAGAGAGTGTTGGCAACCCTTCCCTTGAGTCCTAGTAGTGACAATCAAGAAGCTTTAGTGGCCTGCAGGAGTGTCGTACGGATTCTTTACCCGCTAAGCCAAAGGGGACCAAACGAGACCAAAAGTGAAAATTTGGGGAAAGAAGTGCCAGGAGGGGAGAGCGTTGTGGGAAACCCTTCCATTGATTCTTAGGAGTGACTTTCAAGAAGTTTTACCAGCCAGAGACGAGTCTCGCGCATGTTATTTAGCTGGTAAGTAAAAGGGGACCAAAAGAGACCAAAACTGGAAATAAGGGCCATTGGTGCAAAGAAGCGCCAGGAGGGGAGGGAGTTGTTGGAAACCCTTCCTTTGATTCCTAGGAGTGACATTCAAGAAGTTTTAGCAGCCAGACACGAGTCTCGCGCATGTTATTTAGGCTGTAAGTAAAAGGGGACCAAAAGAGACCAAAACTGGAAGTAAGGGCCATTGGCTCAAGGAAGCGCCAAGATTGGAGAGAGTGGTTGGAAACCCTTCCCTTGAGTCCTAGTAGCGACAATCAAGAAGTTTTAGCGGCCTGCACGAGTGTTGTACGGGTTCTTTACCCGTTAAGCCAAAGAGGACCAAAGGAAATACCAAAACGGGAACTTCGGGCCGTTAGCATAAAGAAGTGCCAGGAGGGGAGAGAGTGGTTGGAAACCCTTCCCTTGAGTCATAGTAGTGACAATCAAGAAGTTTTAGCTGCCTGCACGAGTGTCGCACGGGTTCTTTACTCGCTAAGTCAAAGGGGACCAAAAGAAACCAAAAGAGGAAGTTGGGGGGAAAGAAGCGCCGGGAGGGGAGAGAATTGTTGGAAACCCTTCCTTTGACTCCTAGGAGTGACATTCAAGAAGTTTTAGCAGCCAGAGACGAGTCTCACGTGTGTTATTTTGCCAGTAAGTAACAGGGGACCAAAAGAGACCAAAACTGAAAGTTGGGGCCATTGGCGCAAGGAAACGCCAAGAGGGGAGAGAGTTGTTGGAAACCCTTCCCTTGAGTCCTACTAGTGAAAATCTAGAAGTTTTAGCGGCCTGCAGGAGTGTCGTACAGATTCTTTACCCGCTAAGCCAAAGGGGACCAAACGAGACCAAAAGTGAAAATTTGGGAAAAGAAGTGCCAGGAGGGGAGAGAGTGTTTGGAAACCCTTCCTTTTAGTCTTAGTAGTGACAATCAAGAAGTTTTAGCAGCCTGCAGGAGTGTCGCGTGGGTAAAGCGCTTAGCCAAAGGGGACCAAAAGAGACCAAAAGTGGAAGTTGGGGGAAAGAAGTGCCGGGAGGGGAGAGAGTTGTTGGAAACCCTTCCTTTGACTCCTAGGAATGACATTCAAGAAGTTTTAGCATCCAGAGATGAGTCTCGCGCGTGTTATTTTTCCAGTTAGTAAAAAGGCACCAAAAGAGACCAAAACTGGAATTTAGGGCCATTGGCGCAAGAAGGTGCCTATAGGGGGGAGAGTGGTTGGAAACACTTCCCTTGAGTCCTAATAGTGACAATCAGGAAGTTTTAACGGCCTGCACGAGTGTCGCACGGGTTCTTTACCAGCTAAGCCAAAGGGGACCAAAGGAAAGACCAAAACGGGAACTTGAGGCCGTTGGCGCATCCTTGCCCCAAGAAGGGAGAGAGTGTTGGCAACCCTTCCCTTGAGTCCTAGTAGTGACAATCAAGAAGCTTTAGCGGCCTGCAGGAGTGTCGTACGGATTCTTTACCCGCTAAGCCAAAGGGGACCAAACGAGACCAAAAGTGAAAATTTTGGGAAAGAAGTGCCTGGAGGGGAGAGAGTTGTGGGAAACCCTTCCATTGATTCTTAGGAGTGACATTCAAGAAGTTTTAGCTGCCTGCACAGTGTCACACGGGTTCTTTACTCGCTAAGTCAAAGGAAACCAAAAGAAACCAAAAGAGGAAGTTGGGGACAATCAAGAGTTTTAGCGGCCTGCAGGAGTGTCGAACGGATTCTTTACCTGAGAAGCCAAAGGGGACCAAACGAGACCAAAGGTGAAAATTTGGGGAAAGAAGCGCCAGGAGGGGAGAGAGTTGTTGGAAACCCTTCCTTTGAGTCCTGGGAGTGACATTCAAGAAGTTTAAGCAGGCAGAGACGAGTCTCGCGCATGTTCCTTAGCCGGTAAGTAAAAGGGGACCAAAAGAAACCAAAACTGGAAGTTGGGGCCATTGGCGCAAGGAAGCGCCAAGAGGGGAGTGAGTGGTTGGAAACCCTTCCCATGAGTCCAACTAGTGACAATCAAGAAGTTTTTGTGGCCTGCACGGGTGTCGCACAGGTTCTTTACCCGCGAAGCCAAAGGGGACCAAAGGAAAGACCAAAACGAGAACTTTGGGCCATTGACGCAAAGAAGTGCCAGCAGGGGAGAGAGTGGTTGGAAACCCTTCCCTTGACTCCTAGTAGTGAGAATCAAGAAGTTTTAGCGGCCTGCACGAGTGTCGCACGGGTTCTTTACCAGCTAAGCCAAAGGGGACCAAAGGAAAGACCAAAACAGGAACTTGGGGCCGTTGGCGCAAAGAAGCGCCAGGAGAGGAAAGAGTGGTTGGAAACCTTTCCTTTGAGTTCTACTAGTGACAATCAATAAGTTTTAGCGGTCAGCACGAGTGTCGCACGGGTTCTTTACCCGCGAATCCAAAGGGGACCAAAGGAAAGACCAAAACGGGAACTTGGGACCGTTGGCGTAAAAAGCGCCAGGACGGGAGAGAGTGGTTGGAAACCCTTCCCTTGAGTCCTAGTAGTGACAATCAAGAAGTTTTAGCGGCCTGCAGGAGTGTCGCACAGGTTCTTTACTCGCTACGCCAAAAAGGACCAAAAGTGGAAGTTGGAGGAAAGAAGCGCCACGAGGGGAGAGAGTTGTTGGAAACCCTTCCTTTGAGTCCAAGGAGTGCAATGAAGAAGTTTTAGCAGCCAGAGACAAGTCTCGCGCATGTTATTTAGCTGGTAAGTAAAAGGGGACTGAAAGAGACCAAAACTAGAAGTTGGGGCCATTGGTGCATCCTTGCGCCAAGAGGGAAGAGAGTGGTTGGAAACGCTTCCCTTGAGTCCTAGTAGTGACAATCAAGAAATTTTAGCGGTCTGCACGAGTGTTGCACGGGTTTTTTACCCGTGAAGCCAAAGGGGACCAAAGGAAAGACCATAACTGGAACTTGAGGCCGTTGGCATAAAGTAGCGCCAGGAGGGGAGAGAGTGGTTGGAAACGCTTCCCTTAAGTTCTACTAGTGACAATCAAGAAGTTTTAGAGGCCTGCACGGGTGTCGTACGGGTTCTTTACCCGTGAATCCAAAGGGGACCAAAGGAAAGACCAAAACGGGAACTTGGGACCGTTGGCGTAAAGAAGCGCCAGGAGGGGAGAGAGTGGTTGGAAACCCTTCCCTTGAGTCCTAATAGTGACAATCAAGAAGTTTTAGCGGCCTGCAGGAGTGTCGCACAGGTTCTTTACTCGCTAAGCCAAAGGGGACCAAAAGAGACCAAAATTGGAAGTTGGGGGAAAGAAGCGCCAGGAGGGGAGAGAGTTGTTGGAAACCCTTCCTTTGAGTCCTAGGAGTGACATTCAAGAAGTTTTAGCATCCAGAAACGAGTCTCGCGCGTGTTATTTTGCCAGTAAGTAAAACGGGATCAACAGAGACCAAAACTGGAAGTTAGGGCCGTTGGCGCAAGGAAGCACCAAGAAAGGAGAGAGTGTTGGCAACCCTTCCCTTGAGTCCTAATAGTGACAATCAAGAAGCTTTAGTGGCCTGCAGGAGTGTCGAACGGATTCTTTACCCGCTAAGCCAAAGGGGACCAAACCAAAAGTGAAAATTTGGGGAAAGAAGTGCCAGGAGGGGAGAGCGTTGTGGGAAACCCTTCCATTGATTCTTAGGAGTGACTTTCAAGAAGTTTTACCAGCCAGAGACGAGTCTCGCGCATGTTATTTAGCTGGTAGGTAAAAGGGGACCAAAAGAGACCAAAACTGGAAATAAGGGCCATTGGCGCAAGGAAACGCCAGGAGGGGAGGGAGTTGTTGGAAACCCTTCCTTTGATTCCTAGGAGTGACATTCAAGAAGTTTTAGCAGCCAGACACGAGTCTCGCGCATGTTATTTAGCTGGTAAGTAAAAGGGGACCAAAAGAGACCAAAACTGGAAGTAAGGGCCATTGGCTCAAGGAAGCGCCAAGATTGGAGAGAGTGGTTGGAAACCCTTCCCTTGAGTCCAAGTAGCGACAATCAAGAAGTTTTAGCGGCCTGCACGAGTGTTGTACGGGTTCTTTACCCGTTAAGCCAAAGAGGACCAAAGGAAATACCAAAACGGGAACTTCGGGCCGTTAGCATAAAGAAGTGCCAGGAGGGGAGAGAGTGGTTGGAAACCCTTCCCTTGAGTCATAGTAGTGACAATCAAGAAGTTTTAGCTGCCTGCACGAGTGTTGTACGGGTTCTTTACCCGTTAAGCCAAAGAGGACCAAAGGAAATACCAAAACGGGAACTTCGGGCCGTTAGCATAAAGAAGTGCCAGGAGGGGAGAGAGTGGTTGGAAACCCTTCCCTTGAGTCATAGTAGTGACAATCAAGAAGTTTTAGCTGCCTGCACGAGTGTCGCACGGGTTCTTTACTCGCTAAGTCAAAGGGGACCAAAAGAAACCAAAAGAGGAAGTTGGGGGGAAAGAAGCGCCGGGAGGGGAGAGAATTGTTGGAAACCCTTCCTTTGACTCCTAGGAGTGACATTCAAGAAGTTTTAGCAGCCAGAGACGAGTCTCACGCGTGTTATTTTGCCAGTAAGTAACAGGGGACCAAAAGAGACCAAAACTGAAAGTTGGGGCCATTGGCGCAAGGAAACGCCAAGAGGGGAGAGAGTTGTTGGAAACCCTTCCCTTGAGTCCTACTAGTGAAAATCTAGAAGTTTTAGCGGCCTGCAGGAGTGTCGTACAGATTCTTTACCCGCTAAGCCAAAGGGGACCAAACGAGACCAAAAGTGAAAATTTGGGAAAAGAAGTGCCAGGAGGGGAGAGAGTGTTTGGAAACCCTTCCTTTTAGTCTTAGTAGTGACAATCAAGAAGTTTTAGCAGCCTGCAGGAGTGTCGCGTGGGTAAAGCGCTTAGCCAAAGGGGACCAAAAGAGACCAAAAGTGGAAGTTGGGGGAAAGAAGTGCCGGGAGGGGAGAGAGTTGTTGGAAACCCTTCCTTTGACTCCTAGGAATGACATTCAAGAAGTTTTAGCATCCAGAGATGAGTCTCGCGCATGTTATTTTGTCAGTTAGTAAAAAGGCACCAAAAGAGACCAAAACTGTAATTTAGGGCCATTGGCGCAAGAAGGTGCCAATAGGGGGGAGAGTGGTTGGAAACACTTCCCTTGAGTCCTAGTAGTGACAATCAGGAAGTTTTAGCGGCCTGCACGAGTGTCGCACGGGTTCTTTACCAGCTAAGCCAAAGGGGACCAAAGGAAAGACCATAACTGGAACTTAAGGCCGTTGGCGTAAAGAAGCGCCAGGAGGGGAGAGAGTGGTTGGAAACCTTTCACTTGAGTTCTACTAGTGACAATCAAGAAGTTTTAGCGGTCAGCACAAGTGTCGCACGGGTTCTTTACCTGCGAATCCAAAAGGGACCAAAGGAAAGACCAAAACGGGAACTTGGGACCGTTGGCGTAAAGAAGCGCCAGGAGGGGAGAGAGTGGTTGGAAACCCTTCCCTTGAGTCCTAGTAGTGACAATCAAGAAGTTTTAGCAGGCAGACACGAGTCTCGCGCATGTTATTTAGCTGGTAAGTAAAAGGGGACTAAAAGAGACCAAAACTAGAAGTTGGGGCCATTGGTGCATCCTTGCGCCAAGAGGGAAGAGAGTGGTTGGAAACGCTTCCCTAGAGTCCTAGTAGTGACAATCAAGAAGTTTTAGCGGCCTACACGAGTGTCGCACGGGTTCTTTACCAGCTAAGCCAAAGGGGACCAAAGGAAAGACCAAAACAGGAACTTGGGGCCGTTGGCGCAAAGAAGCGCCAGGAGGGGGAAGAGTGTTGGAAACCCTTCCCTTGAGTCCTAGTAGTGACAATGAAGAAATTTTAGCGTCCTGCAGGAGGGTCGTACGGATTCCTTACCCACTAAACCAAAGGGGACGAAACGAGACCAAAAGTGAAAATTTGGGGAAAGAAGCGCGAGGAGGGGAGAGAGTTGTTGGAAACCCTTCCTTTGATTCCTAGGAGTGACATTCAAGAAGTTTTTCTAGCCAGAGACGAGTCTCACGCGTGTTCTTGAACCAGTAAGGAAAAGGGGACCAAAAGAGACTAAAACTGGAAGTTGGGGCCATTGGCGCAAGGAAGCGCAAAGAGGGGAGAGAGTTGTTGGAAACCCTTCCCTTGAGTCCAACTAGTGACAATCAAGAAGTTTTAGTGGCCTGCACGAGTGTCGCACGGGTTCTTTATTCACTAAGCCAAAGGGGACCAAAAGTTAAAGTTGGGGGAAAGAAGCTCCAGGAGGGGAGAGAGTTGTTGGAAATCCTTCCTTTGAGCCCTAGTAGTGACAATCAAGAAGTTCTAGCGGCCTACACAAGTGTCGCACACTTTTTCTACCCGCGAAGCCAAAGGGGACCAAAGGAAAGACCAAAACGAGAACTTTGGGCCATTGACGCAAAGAAGTGCCAGCAGGGGAGAGAGTGGTTGGAAACCCTTCCCTTGACTCCTAGTAGTGACAATCAAGAAGTTTTAGCGGCCTGCACGAGTGTCGCACGGGTTCTTTACCAGCTAAGCCAAAGGGGACCAAAGGAAAGACCAAAACGAGAACTTGGGGCCGTTGGCGCAAAGAAGCGCCAGGAGGGGGAAGGGTGTTGGAAACCCTTCCCTTGAGTCCTAGTAGTGACAATGAAGAAGTTTTAGCAGCCTGCAGGAGTGTCGTACGGATTCTTTACCCACTAAACCAAAGGGGACGAAACGAGACCAAAAGTGAAAATTTGGGGAAAGAAGCGCGAGGAGGGGAGAAAGTTGTTGGAAACCCTTCCCTTGAGTCCAACTAGTGACAATCAAGAAGTATTAGCGGCCTGCACGAGTGTCGCACGGGTTCTTTACCCGCTAAGCCAAAGGGGACCAAAGGAAAGACCAAAACGAGAACTTGGGGCCATTGACGCAAAGAAGTGGCAGCAGGGGAGTGAGTGGTCGGAAACCCTTCCCTTGACTCCTAGTACTGACAATCAAGAAGTTTTAGCGGCCTGCACGAGTGTCGCACGGGTTCTTTACCAGCTAAGCCAAAAGAGACCAAAGGAAAGACCAAAACGGGAACTTGGGGTCGTTGGCGCAAAGAAGCGCCAGGAGGGGGGAGAGTGTTGGAAACCCTTCCCTTGAGTCCTAGTAGTGACAATGAAGAAGTTTTAGCGGCCTGCTAGAGTGTCGTACGGATTCATTACCCGCTAAACCAAAGGGGACCAAACGAGATCAAAAGTGGAAATTTGGGGAAAGAAGCGCCAGGAGGGGAGAGAGTTGTTGGAAACCCTTTCCTTTGAGCCCTAGTAGTGACAATCAAGAAGTTTTAGCGGCCTGCACGAGTGTCGCACGGGTTCTCTACCCGCGAAGCCAAAGGGGACCAAAGGAAAGACCAAAACGGAAACTTGGGGCCATTGACGCAAAGAAGCGCCAGGAGGGGAGAGAGTGGTTGGAACCCCTTCCCTTGACTCCCAATAGTGACAATCAAGAAGTTTTAGAGGCCTGCACGAGTGTCGCACGCGTTTTTTACTAGCTAAGCCAAAAGGGACCAAAGGAAAGACCAAAACGGAAACTTGGGGCCGTTGGCGCAAAGAAGCCCCAAGAGGGGAGAGAGTGGTCGGAAACCCTTCCCTTGAGTCTAACTAGTGACAATCAAGAAGTTTTAGCGGCCTGCAGGAGTGTCGTACGGATTCTTTACTCGCGAAGCCAAAGGGGACCAAACGAGACCAAAGGTGAAAATTTGGGGAAAGAAGCGCCAGGAGGGGAGAGAGTTGTTGGAAACCCTTCCTTTGAGTCCTGGGAATGACATTCAAGAAGTTTTAGCAGCAAGAGATGACTCTCGCGCATGTTCCTTTCCCGGTAAGTAAAAGGGGACCAAAAGAGACCAAAACGGGAACTTGGGGCCGTTGGCGCAAAGAAGCGCCAGGAGGGGGGAGCGTGTTGGAAACCCTTCCCTTGAGACCAACTAGTGACAATCAAGAAGTTTTAGCGGCTTGCAGGAGTGTCGTACGAATTCTTTACCCGCGAAGCCAAAGGGGACCAAGCGAGACCAAAGGTGAAAATTTTGGGAAAGAAGCGCCAGGAGGGGAGAGAGTTGTTGAAAACCCTTCTTTTGAGTCCTGGGAGTGACATTTAAGAAGTTTTAGCAGCCAGAGACGAGTCTCGCGCATGTTCCTTTCCCGGTAAGTAAAAGGGGACCAAAAGAGACCAAAACTGGAAGTTGGGAACATTGGCGCAAGGAAGCGCCAAGAGGGGAGTCAGTGGTTGGAAACCCTTCCCTTGAGTCCAACTAGTGACAATCAAGAAGTTTTAGCGGCCTGTACGAGTGTCGTACGGGTTCTTTACCAGCTAAGCCAAAAGAGACCAAAGGAAAGACCAAAACGGGAACTTGAGGCCGTTGGCGCAAAGAAGCGCCAGGAGGGGGAGGGTGTTGGAAACCCTTCCCTTGAGTCCTAGTAGTGACAATGAAGAAGTTTTAGCGGCCTGCAGGAGTGTCGTACGGATTCTTTACCCGCTAAACCAAAGGGGACCAAACGAGATCAAAAGTGAAAATTTGGGGAAAGAAGCGCCAGGAGGGGAGAGAGTTGTTGGAAACTCTTCCCTTGACTCCCAGTAGTGACAATCAAGAAGTTTTAGCGGCCTGCACGGGTGTCGCACGGGTTCTTTAACCGCGAAGCCAAAGGGGACCAAAGGAAAGACCAAAACGAGAACTTGGGGCCGTTGGCGCAAAGAAGCACCAGGAGGGGGGAGGGTGTTGGAAACCCTTCCCTTGAGTCCTAGTAGTGACAATGAAGAAGTTTTAGCGGCCTGCAGGAGTGTCGTACGGATTCTTTACCCGCTAAACCAAAGGGGACCAAACGAGATCAAAAGTGAAAATTTGGGGAAAGAAGCGCCAAGAGAGGAGAGAGTTGTTGGAAACCCTTCCTTTGATTCCTAAGAGTGACATTCAAGAAGTTTTTCCAGCCAGAGACGAGTCTCGCGTGTGTTTTTGAACAGGTAAGTAAAAGGGGACAAAAAGAGACCAAAACTGGAAGATGGGGCCATTGGCGCAAGGAAGCGGCAAGAGGGGAGAGAGTGGTTGGAAACCCTTCCCTTGAGTCCAACTAGTGACAATCAAGAAGTTTTAGCGGCCTGCACCAGTGTCGCACGGGTTCTTTACTCGCTAAGCCAAAGGGGACCAAAAGTGGAAGTTGGGGGAAAGAAGCGCCAGGAGGGGAGAGAGTTGTTGGAAACCCTTCCCTTGACTCCCAGTAGTGACAAACAAGAAGTTTTAGCGGCCTGCACGAGTGTCGCACGGGTTCTTTTCCAGCTAAGCCAAAAGGGACCAAAGGAAAGACTAAAGCGGAAACTTGGGGCCGTTGGCACAAAGAAGCGCCAAGAGGGGAGAGAGTGGTTGGAAACCCTTCCCTTGAGTCTAACTAGTGACAATCAAGAAGTTTTAGCTGCCTGCAGGAGTGTCGTACGGATTCTTTACCCGCGAAACCAAAGTGGACCAAACGAGACCAAACGAGAACTTGGGGTCGTTGGCGCAAGGAAGCGCCAGGAGGGGGGAGGGTGTTGGAAACCCTACCCTTGAGTCTTAGTAGTGACAATGAAGAAGTTTTAGCGGCTGCTAGAGTGTCGTACGGATTATTTACCCGCGAAGCCAAAGGGGACCAAACGAGGCCAAAGGTGAAAATTTGGGGAAACAAGCGCCAAGAGGGGAGAGAGTTGTTGGAAACCCTTCCTTTGAGTCCTGGGAGTGACATTCAAGAAGTTTTAGCAGCCAGAGACGAGTTTCGCGCATGTTCCTTAGCCGGTAAGTAAAAGGGGACCAAAAGAAACTAAAACTGGAAGTTGGGGCCATTGGCGCAAGGAAGCGCCAAGAGGGAAGTGAGTGGTTGGAAACCCTTCCCTTGAGTCTAACTAGTGACAATCAAGAAGTTTTAGCGGCCTGCAGGAGTGTCGTACAGATTCTTTACCCGCGAAGCCAAAGGGGACCAAACGAGACCAAAGGTGAAAATTTGGGGATAGAAGCGCCAAGAGGGGAGAGAGTTGTTGGAAACCCTTCCTTTGAGTCCTGGGAGTGACATTCAAGAAGTTTTAGCAGCCAGAGACGAGTCTCGCGCATGTTCCTTTCCCGGTAAGTAAAAGGGGACCAAAAGAGACCAAAACTGGAAGTTGGGACCATTGGCGCAACGAAGCGCCATGTGGGTAGTGAGTGGTTGGAAACCCTTCCCTTGAGTCCAACTAGTGACAATCAAGAAGTTTTAGCGGCCTGCACGGGTGTCGCACGGGTTCTTTAACCGCGAAGCCAAAGGGGACCAAAGGAAAGACCAAAACGAGAACTTGGGGCCATTGACGCAAAGAAGTGCCAGCAGGGGAGAGAGTGGCTTGAAACCCTTCCCTTGACTCCTAGTAGTGACAATCAAGAAGTTTTACCAGCCTGCACGAGTGTCGCACGGGTTCTTTACCCGCTAAGCCAAAGGGGACCAAAAGTGGAAGTTGGGGGAAAAAAGCGCCAGGAGGGGAGAGAGTTGTTGGAAACCCTTCCTTTGAGTCCTGGGAGTGACATTCAAGAAGTTTTAGCAGCCAGAGACGAGTCTCGCGCATGTTCCTTTCCCAGTAAGTAAAAGGGGACCAAAAGAGACCAAAACTGGAAGTTGGGAACATTGGCGCAAGGAAGCGCCAAGAGGGGAGTCAGTGGTTGGAAACCCTTCCCTTGAGTCCAACTAGTGACAATCAAGAAGTTTTAGCGGCCTGCACGAGTGTCGTACGGGTTCTTTACCAGCTAAGCCAAAAGAGACCAAAGGAAAGACCAAAACGGGAACTTGAGCCCGTTGGCGCAAAGAAGCGCCAGGAAGGGGGAGGGTGTTGGAAACCCTTCCCTTGAGTCCTAGTAGTGACAATGAAGAAGTTTTAGCGGCCTGCAGGAGTGTCGTACGGATTCTTTACCCGCTAAACCAAAAGGGACCAAACGAGATCAAAAGTGAAAATTTGGGGAAAGAAGCGCCAGGAGGGGAGAGAGTTGTTGGAAACCCTTCCTTTGAGTCCTGGGAGTGACATTCAAGAAGTTTTAGCAGCCAGAGACGAGTTTCGCGCATGTTCCTTAGCCGGTAAGTAAAAGGGGACCAAAAGAAACTAAAATTGGAAGTTGGGGCCATTGGCGCAAGGAAGCGCCAAGAGGGAAGTGAGTGGTTGGAAACCCTTCCCTTGAGTCTAACTAGTGACAATCAAGAAGTTTTAGCGGCCTGCAGGAGTGTCGTACAGATTCTTTACCCGCGAAGCCAAAGGGGACCAAACGAGACCAAAGGTGAAAATTTGGGGATAGAAGCGCCAAGAGGGGAGAGAGTTGTTGGAAACCCTTCCTTTGAGTCCTGGGAGTGACATTCAAGAAGTTTTAGCAGCCAGAGACGAGTCTCGCGCATGTTCCTTTCCCGGTAAGTAAAAGGGGACCAAAAGAGACCAAAACTGGAAGTTGGGACCATTGTCGCAACGAAGCGCCATGTGGGTAGTGAGTGGTTGGAAACCCTTCCCTTGAGTCCAACTAGTGACAATCAAGAAGTTTTAGCGGCCTGCACGGGTGTCGCACGGGTTCTTTAACCGCGAAGCCAAAGGGGACCAAAGGAAAGACCAAAACGAGAACTTGGGGCCATTGACGCAAAGAAGTGCCAGCAGGGGAGAGAGTGGCTGGAAACCCTTCCCTTGACTCCTAGTAGTGACAATCAAGAAGTTTTACCAGCCTGCACGAGTGTCGCACGGGTTCTTTACCCGCTAAGCCAAAGGGGACCAAAAGTGGAAGTTGGGGGAAAAAAGCGCCAGGAGGGGAGAGAGTTGTTGGAAACCCTTCCTTTGAGTCCTGGGAGTGACATTCAAGAAGTTTTAGCAGCCAGAGACGAGTCTCGCGCATGTTCCTTTCCCAGTAAGTAAAAGGGGACCAAAAGAGACCAAAACTGGAAGTTGAGAACATTGGCGCAAGGAAGCGCCAAGAGGGGAGTCAGTGGTTGGAAACCCTTCCCTTGAGTCCAACTAGTGACAATCAAGAAGTTTTAGCGGCCTGCACGAGTGTCGCACGGGTTCTTTACCAGCTAAGCCAAAAGAGACCAAAGGAAAGACCAAAACGGGAACTTGAGGCCGTTGGCGCAAAGAAGCGCCAGGAGGGGGGAGGGTGTTGGAAACCCTTCCCTTGAGTCCTAGTAGTGACAATGAAGAAGTTTTAGCGGCCTGCAGGAGTGTCGTACGGATTCTTTACCCGCTAAACCAAAAGGGACCAAACGAGATCAAAAGTGAAAATTTGGGGAAAGAAGCGCCAGGAGGGGAGAGAGTTATCGGAGACTCTTCCTTTGATTCCGAGGAGTGACATTCAAGAAGTTTTTCCAGCCAGAGACGAGTCTCGCGCGTGTTATTTAACAGGTAAGTAAAAGGGGACCAAACGAGACCAAAACTGGAAGTTGGGGCCATTGGAGCAAGGAAGCGCCAAGAGGGGAGAGGGTGGTTGGAAACCCTTCCCTTGAGTCCAACTAGTGACAATCAAGAAGTTTTAGCGGCCTGCACGGGTGTCGCACGGGTTCTTTAACCGCGGATCCAAAGGGGACCAAAGGAAAGACCAAAACGAGAACTTGGGGCCATTGACGCAAAGCAGTGGCAGCAGGGGAGAGAGTGGTTGGAAACCCTTCCCTTGACTCCTAGTACTGACATTCAAGAAGTTTTAGCGGCCTGCACGAGTGTTGTACGGTTTCTTTACCTGCTAAGCCAAAAGTGACCAAAGGAAAGACCAAAACGGGAACTTGGGGCCGTTGGCGCAAAGAAGCGCCAGGAGGGGGCAGGGTGTTGGAAACCCTTCCCTTGAGTCCTAGTAGTGACAATGAAGAAGTTTTAGCGGCCTGCAGGAGTGTCGTACGAATTCTTTACCCACTAAACCAAAGGGGACCAAACGAGATCAAAAGTGAAAATTTGGGGAAAGAAGCGCCAGGAGGGGAGTGAGTTGTTGGAAACTCTTCCTTTGATTCCGAGGAGTGACATTCAAGAAGTTTTTCGTGCCAGAGACAAGTCTCGCGCGTGTTATTTAACAGGTAAGTAAAAGGGGACCAAAAGAGACCAAAACTGAAAGTTGGGGCCATTGGCGCAAGGAAGCGCCAAGAGGGGAGAGAGTGGTCGGAAACCCTTCCCTTGAGTCCAACTAGTGACAATCAAGAAGTTTTAGCAGCCTGCACGAGTGTCGCACGGGTTCTTTACCCGCTAAGCCAAAGGGGACCAAAAGTGGAAGTTGGGGGAAAGAAGCGCCAGGAGGGGAGAGAGTTGTTGGAAACCCTTCCTTTGAGTCCTGGGAGTGACATTCAACAAGTTTTAGCAGCCAGAGACGAGTCTCGCGCATGTTAGTTAGCTGGTAAGTAAAAGGGGACCAAAAGAGACCAAATTTGGAAGTTCGGGCGATTTGCGGAAGGAAGCGGCAAGAGGGGAGTGAGTGGCTGGAAACCCTTCCCTTGACTCCTAGTAGTGACAATCAAGAAGTTTTACCAGCCTGCACGAGTGTCGCACGGGTTCTTTACCCGCTAAGCCAAAGCGGACCAAAAGTGGAAGTTGGGGGAAAGAAGCGCCAGGAGGGGAGAGAGTTGTTGGAAACCCTTTCCTTTGAGCCCTAGTAGTGACAATCAAGAAGTTTTAGTGGCCTGCACGAGTGTCGCATGGGTTCTCTACCCGCGAAGCCAAAGGGGACCAAAGGAAAGACCAAAACGGGAACTTGGGGCCATTGACGCAAAGAAGCGCCAGGGGGGGAGAGAGTGGTTGGAACCTCTTCCCTTGACTCCCAGTAGTGACAAACAAGAAGTTTTAGCGGCCTGCACGAGTGTCGCACGGGTTCTTTACCAGCTAAGCCAAAAGGGACCAAAGGAAAGACTAAAGCGGAAACTTGGGGCCGTTGGCGCAAAGAAGCGCCAAGAGGGGAGAGAGTGGTTGGAAACCCTTCCCTTGAGTCTAACTAGTGACAATCAAGAAGTTTTAGCGGCCTGCAGGAGTGTCGTACGGATTCTTTACCCGCGAAACCAAAGTGGACCAAACGAGACCAAAGGTGAAAATTTGGGGAAAGAAGCGCCAGGAGGGGAGAGAGTTGTTGGAAACCCTTCCTTTGAGTCCTGGGAGTGACATTCGAGAAGTTTTAGAAGCCAGAGACGAGTCTCGCGCATGTTCCTTAGTCGGTAAGTAAAAGGGGACCAAAAGAGACCAAAACTAGAAGTTGGAACATTGGCACAAGGAAGCGCCAAGAGGGGAGTGAGTGGTTGGAAACCCTTCCCTTGAGTCCAGCTAGTGACAATCAAGAAGTTTTAGCGGCCTGCACGGTCGTCGTACAGGTTATTTACCTGCGAAGCCAAAGGGGACCAAAGGAAAGACCAGAACGAGAACTTGGGGCCATTGACGCAAAGAAGTGGTAGTAGGGGAGAGAGTGGCTGGAAACCCTTCCCTTGACTCCTAGTAGTGACAATCAATAAGTTTTAGCGGCCTGCACAAGTGTTGCACGGGTTCTTTACCAGCTAAGCCAAAGGGGACCAAGCGAGACCAAAGGTGAAAATTTGGTGAAAGAAGCGCCAGGAGGGGTGAGAGTTGTTGGAAACCCTTCCTTTGAGTCCTGAGAGTGACATTCAAGAAGTTTTAGCAGCCAGAGACAAGTCTCGCGCATGTTCCTTTCCCGGTAAGTAAAAGGGGACCAAAAGAGACCAAAACTGGAAGTTGGGACCATTGGCGCAAGGAAGCGCCAAGAAGGGAGTCAGTGGTTGGAAACCCTTCGCTTGAGTCCAAATAGTGACAATCAAGAAGTTTTAGCGGCCTGCACGTGTGTCGCACGGGTTCTTTAACCGCGAAGCCAAAGGGGACCAAAGGAAAGACCAGAACGAGAACTTGGGGCCATTGACGCAAAGAAGTGGCAGCAGGGGAGAGAGTGGTTGGAAACCCTTCCCTTGACTCCTAGTACTGACAATCAAGAAGTTTTAGCAGCCTGCACGAGTGTCGAACGGGTTCTTTACCAGCTAAGCCAAAGGGGACCAAAGGAAAGACCAAAACGGGATCTTGGGGCCGTTGGCGCAAAGAAGCGCAAGGAGGGGGGAGAGTGTTGGAAACCATTCCCTTGAGTCCTAGTAGTGACAATCAAGAAGTTTTAGCGGCCTGCAGGAGTGTCGTACGAATTCTTTACCCGCGAAGCCAAAGGGGACCAAGCGAGACCAAAGGTGAAAATTTAGGGAAAGACGCGCCAGGAGGGCTGAGAGTTGTTGGAAACCCTTCCTTTGAGTCCTGGGAGTGACATTCAAGAAGTTTTAGCAGCCAGAGACGAGTCTCGCGCATGTTCTTTAGTCGGTAAGTAAAAGGGGACCAAAAGAGACCAAAACTGGAAGTTGGGACCATTGGCGCAAGGAAGCGCCAAGAGCGGAGTGAGTGGTTGGAAACCCTTCCCTTGAGTCCAGCTAGTGACAATCAAGAAGTTTTAGCAGCCTGCACCGTCGTCGTACAGGTTATTTACCCGCGAAGCCAAAGGGATCCAAAGGAAAGACCAGAACGAGAACTTGGGGCCATTGACGCAAAGAAGTGGTAGCAGGGGAGAGAGTGGCTGGAAACCCTTCCCTTGAGTCCAACTAGTGACAATCAAGAAGTTTTAGCGGCCTGCATGGCTGTCGCATGGGTTTTTTAACCGCGAAGCCAAAGGGGACCAAAGGAAAGACCAAAAAGAGAACTTGGGGCGATTGACGCAAAGAAGTGGCAGCAGGGGAGAGAGTGGTTGGAAACCCTTCCCTTGACTCCTAGTAGTGACAATCAAGAAGTTTTAGCGGCCTGCACGAGTGTCGCACGGGTTCTTTACCAGCTAAGCCAAAAGAGACCAAAGGAAAGACCAAAATAGGAACTTGGGGCCATTGGCGCAATGAAGCGCCAGGAGGGGGGAGAGTGTTGGAAACCCTTCCCTTGAGTCCTAGTAGTGACAATGAAGAAGTTTTAGCGGCCTGTAGGAGGGTCGTACGGATTCTTTACCCGCTAAACCAAAGGGGACCAAACGAGACCAAAAGTGAAAATTGGGGGAAAGAAGCGCCAGGAGGGGAGAGAGTTGTTGGAAACCCTTCCTTTGATTCCTAGGCATGACATTCAAGAAGTTTTTCCAGCCAAAAACGAGTCTCCGCGTGTTATTTTACCGGTAAGTAAAAGGGGACCAAAAGAGACCAAAACTCGAAGTTGGGGCCATTGGCGCAAGGAAGCGCCAAGAGGGGAGAGAGTGGTTGGAAACCCTTCCCTTGAGTCCAACTAGTGACAATCAAGAAGTTTTAGCGGCCTGCACGAGTGTCGCACGGGTTCTTTACCCGCCAAGCCAAAGCGGACCAACATTGGAAGTTGGGGGAAAGAAGCGCCAGGAGGGGAGAGAGTTGTTGGAAACCCTTCTTTTGAGTCGTGGGAGTGACATTCAAGAAGTTTTAGCAGCCAGAGACGAGTCTCGCGCATGTTCCTTTCCCGGTAAGTAAAAGGGGACCAAAAGAGACCAAAACTGGAAGTTGGGGCCATTGGCGCAAGGAAGCGCCAAGAGGGGAGTGAGTGGTTGGAAACCCTTCCCTTGAGTCCAACTAGTGACAATCAAGAAGTTTTAGCGGCCTGCACGAGTGTCGCACGGGTTCTTTACCAGCTATCCCAAAAGGGACCAAAGGAAAGACCAAAACGAAAACTTGGGGCCGTTCGCGTAAAGAAGCGCCAAGAGGGGAGAGAGTGTTGGAAATTCTTCCCTTGCGTCCTAGTAGTGACAATCAAGAAGTTTTAGCGGCCTGCAGGAGTGTCGTACGAATTCTTTACCCGCGAAGCCAAAGGGGACCAAGCGAGACCAAAGGTGAATATTTGGGGAAAGAAGCGCCAGGAGGGGAGAGGGTTGTTGGAAACCCTTCCTTTGAGTCCTGGGAGTGACATTCAAGAAGGTTTAGCAGCCAGACACGAGTCTCGCGCATGTTCCTTTCCTGGTAAGTAAAAGGGGACCAAAAGAGACCAAAACTGGAAGTTGGGGCCATTAGCGCAAAGAAGCGCCAGGAGGGGTAGGGTGTTGGAAACCCTCCCCTTTAGTCCTAGTAGTGACAATTAAGAAGTTTTAGCGACCTGCAGTAGTGTCGTACGGATTCTTTACCTGCTAAACCAAAGGGGACCAAACGAAACGTAAAGTGAAAATTTGGGGAAAGAAGTGCCAGGAGGGGAGAGAGTTGTTGGAAACCCCTCCTTTGATTCCTAGGAGTGACATTAAAGAAGTTTTTCTAGCCAGAGACGGGTCTCGCGCGTGTTATTTAACCGATAAGTATAAGGGGACCAAAACATACCAAAACTGGAAGTTGGGGCCATTGGCGCAAGGAAGCAGCAAGAGGGGAGAGAGTGGTTGGAAACCCTTCCCTTGAGTTCAACTAGTGACAATCAAGAAGTTTTAGCGGCCTGCACGAGTGTTGCACGGGTTCTTTACCAGCTAAGCCAAAAGGGACCAAAGAAAAGACCAAAAAGGAAACTTGGGGCCGTTGGGGGAAAGAAGCGTCAAGAGGGGAGAGAGTGTTGGAAATTCTTCCCTTGCGTCCTAGTAGTGACAATCAAGAAGTTTTAGCGGCCTGCAGGAGAGTCGTACGGATTCTTTACCCGCGAAGCCAAAGGGGACCAAACGAGACCAAAGGTGAAAATTTGGGGAAAGAAGCGCCAGGAGGGGAGAAAGTTGTTGGAAACCCTTCCTTTGAGTCCTGGGAGTGACATTCAAGAAGTTTTAGCAGCCACAGACGAGTCTCGCGCATGTTCCTTTCCCGGTAAGTAAAATGGGACCAAAAGAAACCAAAACTGGAAGTTAGGGCCATGGCGCAAGGAAGCGCCAAGAGGGGAGTGAGTGGTTGGAAACCCTTCCCTTGAGTCCAACTAGTGACAATCAAGAAGTTTTAGCGGCCTGCACGAGTGTCGCACGGGTTCTTTAACCGCGAAGCCAAAGGGGACCAAAGGAAAGACCAAAACGGCAACTTGGGGCCATTGACGCAAAGAAGCGCCAGGAGGGGAGTGAGTGGTTGGAAACCCTTCCCTTGAGTCCTAGTACTGACAATGAAGAAGTTTTAGCGGCCTGTAGGAGTGTCGTACGGATTCTTTACCCGCTAAACCAAAGGGGACCAAACGAGATCAAAAGTGAAAATTTGGGGAAAGAAGCGCCAGGACGGTAGAGAGTTGTTGGAAACCCTTTCCTTTGAGCCCTAGTAGTGACAATCAAGAAGTTTTAGCAGCCTGCACGAGTGTCGCACGAGGTTCTCTACCCGCGAAGCCAAAGGGGATCAAAGGAAAGACCAAAACAGGAACTTGGGGCCATTGACGCAAAGAAGCGCCAGGAGGGGAGTGAGTGGTTGGAACCCCTTCCCTTGATTTCCAGTAGTGACAATCAAGAAGTTTTAGCGGCCTGCACGAGTGTCGCACGGGTTCTTTACCAGCTAAGCCAAAAGGGACCAAAGGAAAGACCAAAACGGAAACTTGGGGCCGTTGGCGCAAAGAAGCGCCAGGAGGGGAGAGAGTGGTTGGAACCCCTTCCCTTGACTCCCACTAGTGACAATCAAGAAGTTTTAGCGGCCTGCACGAGTGTCGCACGGGTTCTTTACCAGCTAAGCCAAAAGGGAGCAAAGGAAAGACCAAACAGGAAACTTGGGGCCGTTGGCGCAAAGAAGCGCCAAGAGGGGAGAGAGTGGTTGGAAACCCTTCCCTTGAGTCCAACTAGTGACAATCAAGAAGTTTTAGCGGCCTGCACGAGTGTCGCACGGGTTCTTTACCCGCCAAGCCAAAGCGGACCAACATTGGAAGTTGGGGGAAAGAAGCGCCAGGAGGGGAGAGAGTTGTTGGAAACCCTTCTTTTGAGTCGTGGGAGTGACATTCAAGAAGTTTTAGCAGCCAGAGACGAGTCTCGCGCATGTTCCTTTCCCGGTAAGTAAAAGGGGACCAAAAGAGACCAAAACTGGAAGTTGGGGCCATTGGCGCAAGGAAGCGCCAAGAGGGGAGTGAGTGGTTGGAAACCCTTCCCTTGAGTCCAACTAGTGACAATCAAGAAGTTTTAGCGGCCTGCACGAGTGTCGCACGGGTTCTTTACCAGCTATCCCAAAAGGGACCAAAGGAAAGACCAAAACGAAAACTTGGGGCCGTTCGCGTAAAGAAGCGCCAAGAGGGGAGAGAGTGTTGGAAATTCTTCCCTTGCGTCCTAGTAGTGACAATCAAGAAGTTTTAGCGGCCTGCAGGAGTGTCGTACGAATTCTTTACCCGCGAAGCCAAAGGGGACCAAGCGAGACCAAAGGTGAATATTTGGGGAAAGAAGCGCCAGGAGGGGAGAGGGTTGTTGGAAACCCTTCCTTTGAGTCCTGGGAGTGACATTCAAGAAGGTTTAGCAGCCAGACACGAGTCTCGCGCATGTTCCTTTCCTGGTAAGTAAAAGGGGACCAAAAGAGACCAAAACTGGAAGTTGGGGCCATTAGCGCAAAGAAGCGCCAGGAGGGGTAGGGTGTTGGAAACCCTCCCCTTTAGTCCTAGTAGTGACAATTAAGAAGTTTTAGCGACCTGCAGTAGTGTCGTACGGATTCTTTACCTGCTAAACCAAAGGGGACCAAACGAAACGTAAAGTGAAAATTTGGGGAAAGAAGTGCCAGGAGGGGAGAGAGTTGTTGGAAACCCCTCCTTTGATTCCTAGGAGTGACATTAAAGAAGTTTTTCTAGCCAGAGACGGGTCTCGCGCGTGTTATTTAACCGATAAGTATAAGGGGACCAAAACATACCAAAACTGGAAGTTGGGGCCATTGGCGCAAGGAAGCAGCAAGAGGGGAGAGAGTGGTTGGAAACCCTTCCCTTGAGTTCAACTAGTGACAATCAAGAAGTTTTAGCGGCCTGCACGAGTGTTGCACGGGTTCTTTACCAGCTAAGCCAAAAGGGACCAAAGAAAAGACCAAAAAGGAAACTTGGGGCCGTTGGGGGAAAGAAGCGTCAAGAGGGGAGAGAGTGTTGGAAATTCTTCCCTTGCGTCCTAGTAGTGACAATCAAGAAGTTTTAGCGGCCTGCAGGAGAGTCGTACGGATTCTTTACCCGCGAAGCCAAAGGGGACCAAACGAGACCAAAGGTGAAAATTTGGGGAAAGAAGCGCCAGGAGGGGAGAAAGTTGTTGGAAACCCTTCCTTTGAGTCCTGGGAGTGACATTCAAGAAGTTTTAGCAGCCACAGACGAGTCTCGCGCATGTTCCTTTCCCGGTAAGTAAAATGGGACCAAAAGAAACCAAAACTGGAAGTTAGGGCCATGGCGCAAGGAAGCGCCAAGAGGGGAGTGAGTGGTTGGAAACCCTTCCCTTGAGTCCAACTAGTGACAATCAAGAAGTTTTAGCGGCCTGCACGAGTGTCGCACGGGTTCTTTAACCGCGAAGCCAAAGGGGACCAAAGGAAAGACCAAAACGGCAACTTGGGGCCATTGACGCAAAGAAGCGCCAGGAGGGGAGTGAGTGGTTGGAAACCCTTCCCTTGAGTCCTAGTACTGACAATGAAGAAGTTTTAGCGGCCTGTAGGAGTGTCGTACGGATTCTTTACCCGCTAAACCAAAGGGGACCAAACGAGATCAAAAGTGAAAATTTGGGGAAAGAAGCGCCAGGACGGTAGAGAGTTGTTGGAAACCCTTTCCTTTGAGCCCTAGTAGTGACAATCAAGAAGTTTTAGCAGCCTGCACGAGTGTCGCACGAGGTTCTCTACCCGCGAAGCCAAAGGGGATCAAAGGAAAGACCAAAACAGGAACTTGGGGCCATTGACGCAAAGAAGCGCCAGGAGGGGAGTGAGTGGTTGGAACCCCTTCCCTTGATTTCCAGTAGTGACAATCAAGAAGTTTTAGCGGCCTGCACGAGTGTCGCACGGGTTCTTTACCAGCTAAGCCAAAAGGGACCAAAGGAAAGACCAAAACGGAAACTTGGGGCCGTTGGCGCAAAGAAGCGCCAGGAGGGGAGAGAGTGGTTGGAACCCCTTCCCTTGACTCCCACTAGTGACAATCAAGAAGTTTTAGCGGCCTGCACGAGTGTCGCACGGGTTCTTTACCAGCTAAGCCAAAAGGGAGCAAAGGAAAGACCAAACAGGAAACTTGGGGCCGTTGGCGCAAAGAAGCGCCAAGAGGGGACAGAGTGGTTGGAAACCCTTCCCTTGAGTCTAACTAGTGACAATCAAGAAGTTTTAGCGGCCTGCAGGAGTGTCGTACATATTCTTTACCCGCGAAGCCAAAGGGGACCAAACGAGACCAAAGGTGAAAATTTGAGGAAAGAAGCTCCAGGAGGGGAGAAAGTTGTTGGAAACCCTTCCTTTGAGTCCTGGGAGTGACGTTCAAGAAGTTTTAGCAGCCAGAGACGAATCTCGCGCATGTTCCTTAGCCGGTAAGTAAAAGGGGACCAAAAGAAACCAAAACTGGAAGTTGGGGCCATTGGCGCAAGGAAGCGCCAAGAGGGGAGTGAGTGGTTGGAAACCCTTCCCTTGAGTCCAACTAGTGACAATCAAGAAGTTTTAGCGGCCTGCACGGGTGTCGCAGAGGTTCTTTACCCGCGAAGCCAAACGGGACCAAAGGAAAGACCAAAACAGGAACTTGGGCCGTTGGCACAAAGAAGCGCCAGGAGGGGGGAGTGTGTTGGAAACCCTTCCCTTTTGTCCTAGTAGTGACAATTAAGAAGTTTTAGCGGCCTGCAGGAGTGTCGTACGGATTCTTTACCCCCTAAACCAAAGGGGACTAAACGAGACCAAAAATGAAAATTTAAAAAAAGAAGCGCCAGGAGGGGAGAGAGTTGTTGGAAACCCTTCCTTTGATTCGTAGGAGTTACATTCAAGAAGTTTTTCCAGCCAGAGACGAGTCTCGCGCGTGTTATTTAACCGGTAAGTAAAAGGGGACCAAAAGAGACCAACACTGGAAGTTGGGGCCATTGGCGCAAGGAAACGCCAAGAGAGGAGAGAGTGGTTGGAAACCCTTCCCTTGATTCCAACTAGTGACAATCAAGAAGTTTTAGCGGCCTGCACGAGTGTCGCACGGGTTCTTTACCCGCTAAGCCAAAGGGGACCAAAAGTGGAAGTTAGGGGAAAGAAGAGCCAGGAGGGGAGAGAGTTGTTGGAAACCCTTCCTTTGAGTCCTGGGAGTGACATTCAAGAAGTTTTAGCAGCGAGAGACGAGTCTCGCGCATGTTAGTTAGCTGGTAAGTAAAAGGGGACCAAAAGAGACCAAAACTTGAAGTTGCGGCCATTTGCGGAAGAAAGCGGCAAGAGGCGAGAGCGTGGCTGGAAACCCTTCCCTTGAGTCTAACTAGTGACAATCAAGAAGTTTTAGCGGCCTGCAGGAGTGTCGTACGGATTCTTTACCCGCTAAACCAAAGGGGACCAAACGAGACCAAAGGTGAAAATTTGGGGAAAGAAGCGCCAGGAGGGGAGAGAGTTGTTGGAAACCCTTTCCTTTGAGCCCTAGTAGTGACAATCAAGAAGTTTTAGCGGCCTGCACAAGTGTCGCACGGGTTCTCTACCTGCGAAGCCAAAGGGGACCAAAGGAAAGACCAAAACGGGAACTTGGGGCCATTGACGCAAAGAAGCGCCAGGAGGGGAGAGAGTGGTTGGAACCCCTTCCCTTGACTCGCAGTAGTGACAATCAAGAAATTTTAGAGGCCTGCACGAGTGTCGCACGGGTTCTTTACCAGCTAAGCCAAAAGGGACCAAAGGAAAGACCAAAACGGAAACTTGGGGCCGTTGGCGCAAAGAAGTGCCAAGAGGGGAGAGAGTGGTTGGAAACCCTTCCCTTGAGTCTAACTAGTGACAATCAAGAAGTTTTAGCGGCCTGCAGGAGTGTCGTACGGATTCTTTACCCGCGAAGCCAAAGGGGACTAAATGAGACCAAAGGTGAAAATTTGGGGAAAGAAGTGCCAGGAGGGGAGAGAGTTGTTGGAAACCCTTCCTTTGAGTGCTGGGCGTGACATTCAAGAAGTTTTAGCAGCCAGAGACGAGTCTCGCGCATGTTCCTTAGCCGATTAGTAAAAGGGGACCAAAAGAAACCAAAACTGGAAGTTGGGGCCATTTGCGCAAGGAAGCGCCAAGAGGGGAGTGAGTGGTTGGAAACCCTTCCCTTGAGTCCAACTAGTGAGAGTCAAGAAGGTTTAGCGGCCTGCACGGGTGTCCCACAGGTTCTTTAACCGCGAAGCCAAAGGGGACCAAAGGAAAGACCAAAACGAGAACTTGGGGCCATTGACGCAAAGAAGTGGCAGCAGGGGAGAGAGTGGTTGGAAACCCTTACCTTGACTCCTAGTACTGACAATCAAGAAGTTTTAGCGGCCTGCACGAGTGTCGCACGGGTTCTTTACCAGCTAAGCCAAAAGGGACCAAAGGAAAGACCAAAACGGAAACTTGGGGTCGTTGGCACAAAGAAGCGCCAAGAGGGGAGAGAGTGGTTGGAAACCCTTCCCTTGAGTCTAACTAGTGACAATGAAGAAGTTTTAGCGGCCTGCAGGAGTGTTGTACGGATTCTTTACCCGCGAAGCCAAAGGGGACCAAACGAGACCAAAGGTGAAAATTTGGGGAAAGAAGCGCCAGGAGGGGAGAAAGTTGTTGAAAACCCTTCCTTTGAGTCCTAGGAGTGACATTCAGGAAGTTTTAGCAGCCAGAGATGAGTGTCGCGCATATTCCTTAGCCGGTAAGTAAAAGGGGACCAAAAGAAACCAAAACTGGAAGTTGGGGCCATTGGCGCAAGGAAGCGCCAAGAGGGGAGTGAGTGGTTGGAAACCCTTCCCTTGAGTCCAACTAGTGACAATCAAGAAGTTTTAGCGGCCTGCACGGGTGTCGCATAGGTTCTTTACCCGCGAAGCCAAACGGGACCAAAGGAAAGACCAAAACAGGAACTTGGGCCGTTGGCGCAAAGAAGCGCCAGGAGGGGGGAGCGTGTTGGAAACCCTTCCCTTTTGTCCTAGTAGTGACAATTAAGAAGTTTTAGCGGCCTGCAGGAGTGTCGTACGGATTCTTTACCCACCAAACAAAAGGGGACCAAACGAGTCCAAAAATGAAAATTTGAAGAAAGAAGCGCAAGGAGGGGAGAGAGTTGTTGGAAACCCCTCCTTTGATTCCTAGGAGTGACATTCAAGAAGTTTTTCTAGCCAGAGACGAGTCTCGCGCGTGTTATTTAACCGGCAAGTAAAAGGGGACCAAAAGAGACCAAAACTGGAAGTTGGGGCCGTTGGCGCAAGGAAGCAGCAAGAGGGGAGAGAGTGGTTGGAAACCCTTCCCTTGAGTCCAACTAGTGACAATCAAGAAGTTTTAGCGGCCTGCACGGGTGTCGCATAGGTTCTTTACACGCGAAGCCAAACGGGACCAAAGGAAAGACCAAAACAGGAACTTGGGCCGTTGGCGCAAAGAAGCGCCAGGAGGGGGAGAGTGTTGGAAACCCTTACCTTGACTCCTAGTACTGAAAATCAAGAAGTTTTAGCGGCCTGCACGAGTGTCGCACGGGTTCTTTACCAGCTAAGCCAAAAGGAACCAAAGGAAAGACCAAAACGGAAACTTGGGGCCGTTGGGGGAAAGAAGCGCCAAGAGGGGAGAGAGTGGTTCGAAACCCTTCCCTTGAGTCCAACTAGTGACAATCAAGAAGTTTTAGCGGCCTGCACGAGTGTCGCACGGGTTCTTTAACCGCGAAGCCAAAGGGGACCAAAGGAAAGACCAAAACGAGAACTTGGGGCCATTGACGCAAAGAAGTGGCAGCAGGGGAGAGAGTGGTTGGAAACCCTTCCATTGACTCCTAGTACTGAAAATCAAGAAGTTTTAGCGGCCTGCACGAGTGTCGCACGGGTTCCTTACCAGCTAAGCCAAAAGAGACCAAAGGAAAGACCAAAACGGGAACTTGGGGCCGTTGGCGCAAAGAAGCGCCAGGAGGGGGGAGGGTGTTGGAAACCCTTCCCTTGAGTCCTAGTACTGACAATGAAGAAGTTTTAACGGCCTGCAGGAGTGTCGTACGGATTCTTTACCCGCTAAATCAAAGGGAAACAAACGAGATCAAAAGTGAAAATTTGGGGAAAGAAGCGCCAGGAGGGAAGAGAGTGGTTGGAAACCCTTCCCTTGAGTCCAACTAGTGACAATCAAGAAGTGTTAGCGGCCTGCACGAGTGTCGCACGGGTTCTTTACCCGCTAAGCCAAAGGGGACCAAAAGTGGAAGTTGGGGGAAAGAAGCGCCAGGAGGGGAGAGAGTTGATGGAAACCCTTCCTTTGAGTCCTGGGAGTGACATTCAAGAAGTTTTAGCAGCCAGAGACGAGTCTCGCGCATGTTCCTTAGCCGGTAAGTAAAAGGGGACCAAAAGAAACCAAAACTGGTAGTTGGGGCCATTGGCGCAAGGAAGCGCCAAGAGGGGAGTGAGTAGTTGGAAACCCTTCCCTTGAGTCCAACTAGTGACAATCAAGAAGTTTTAGCGGCCTGCACGGGTGTCGCATAGGTTCTTTACACGCGAAGCCAAACGGGACCAAAGGAAAGACCAAAACAGGAACTTGGGCCGTTGGCGCAAAGAAGCGCCAGGAGGGGGAGAGTGTTGGAAACCCTTCCCTTTAGTCCTAGTAGTGACAATTAAGAAGTTTTAGAGGCCTGCAGGAGTGTCGTACGGATTCTTTACCCACTAAACCAAGGGGGACCAAAAGAGACCAAAAATGAAAATTTGAAGAAAGAAGCGCCAGGAGGGGAGAGAGTGGTTGGAAACCCTTCCTTTGAGTCCTGGGAGTGACATTCAAGAAGTTTTAGCAGCCAGAGACTAGTGTCGCGCATGTTAGTTAGCTGGTAAGTAAAAGGGGACCAAAAGAGACCAAAACTTGAAGTTGCGACCATTTGCGGAAGGAAGCGGCAAGAGGCGAGAGCGTGGCTGGAAACCCTTCCATTGAGTCTAACTAGTGACAATCAAGAAGTTTTAGCGGCCTGCAGGAGTGTCGTACGGATTCTTTACCCGCTAAACCAAAAGGGACCAAACGAGACCAAAGGTGAAAATTTAGGGAAAGAAGCGCCAGGAGGGGAGAGAGTTGTTGGAAACCCTTTCCTTTGAGCCCTAGTAGTGACAATCAAGAAGCTTTAGCGGCCTGCACGAGTGTCGAACAGGTTCTCTACCTGCGAAGCCAAAGGGGACCAAAGGAAAGACCAAAACGGGAACTTGGGGCCATTGACGCAAAGAAGCGCCAGGAGGGGAGAGAGTGGATGGAACCCCTTCCCTCGACTCCCAGTAGTGACAATCAAGAAGTTTTAGCGGCCTGCACGAGTGTCGCACGGGTTCTTTATCAGCTAAGCCAAAAGGGACCAAATGAAAGACCAAAACGGAAACTTGGGGCCGTTGGCGCAAAGAAGTGCCAAGTGGGGAGAGAGTGGTTGGAAACCCTTCCCTTGAGTCTAACTAGTGACAATCAAGATGTTTTAGCGGCCTGCAAGAGTGTCGTACGGATTCTTTAGCCGCGAAGCTAATGGGGACCAAACGAGACCAAAGGTGAAAATTTGGGGAAAGAAGCGCCAGGAGGAGAGAGAGTTGTTGGAAACCCTTCCTTTGAGTCCTGGGAGTGACATTCAAGAAGTTTTAGCAGCCAGAGACGAGTCTCGCGCATGTTCCTTAGCCGGTAAGTAAAAGGGGACCAAAAGAAACCAAAACTGGAAGTTGGGGCCATTGGCGCAAAGAAGCGCCAAGAGGGGAGAGAGTGGTTGGAAACCCTTCCCTTGAGTCTAACTAGTGACAATCAAGAAGTTTTAGCGGCCTGTAGGAGTGTCGTACGGATTCTTTACCCGCGAAGCGAAAGTGGACCAAACGAGACCAAAGGTGAAAATTTGGGGAAAGAAGCGCCAGGAGGGGAGAGAGTTGTTGGAAACCCTTCCTTGAGTCCTGGGAGTGACATTCAAGAAGTTTTAGCAGCCAGAGACGAGTCTCGCGCATGTTCCTTTCTCGGTAAGTAAAAGAGGACCAAAAGAGACCAAAACTGGAAGTTGGGACCATTGGCGCAAGGAAGCGCCAAGAGGGGAGTGAGTGGTTGGAAACCCTTCCCTTGAGTCCAGCTAGTGACAATCAAGAAGTTTTAGCGGCCTGCACGGTCGTCGTACAGGTTATTTACCTGCGAAGCCAAAGGGGACCAAAGGAAAGACCAAAACAGGAACTTGGGGCCATTGACGCAAAGAAGCGCCAGGTGGGGAGAGAGTGGTTGGAACCCCGTCCCTTGACTCCCAGTAGTGGCAATCAAGAAGTTTTACCGGCCTGCACGATGTCGCACGGGTTCTTTACTAGCTAAGCCAAAAGGGACCAAAGGAAAGACCAAAATGGAAACTTGGGGCCGTTGGCGCAAAGAAGCGCCAGGAGGGGGGAGGGTGTTGGAAACCCTTCCCTTGAGTCCTAGGAGTCACAATGAAGAAGTTTTAGCGCCATGCAGGAGTGTCGTACGGATTCTTTACCCGCTAAACCAAAGGGGACCAAACGAGATCAAAAGTGAAAATTTGGGGAAAGAAGCGCCAGGAGGGTAGAGAGTTGTTGGAAACCCTTCCTTTGAGTCCTGGGAGTGACATTCAAGAAGTTTTAGTAGCCAGAGACGAGTCTCGCGCATGTTCCTTTCCCGGTAAGTAAAAGGAGACCAAAAGAGACCAAAACTGGAAGTTGGGACCATTGGCGCAAGGAAGCGCCAAGAGGGGAGTGAGTGGTTGGAAACCCTTCCCTTGAGTCCAACTAGTGAAAATCAAGAAATTTTAGCGGCCTGCACGGGTGTCGCACGGGTTCTTTAACCGCGAAGCCAAACGGGACCAAAGGAAAGACCAAAACGAGAACTTGGGGCCATTGACGCAAAGAAGTGGCAGCAGGGGAGAGAGTGGTTGGAAACCATTCCCTTGACTCCTAGTAGTAACAATCAAGAAGTTTTAGCGCCCTACACGAGTGTCGCACGGGTTCTTTACCAGCTAAGCCAAAAGAGACCAAAGCAAAGACCAAAACGGGAACTTGGGGCCGTTGGCGCAAAGAAGCGCCAGGAGGGGGGAGGGTGTTGGAAACCCTTCCCTTGAGTCCTAGGAGTCACAATGAAGAAGTTTTAGCGGCATGCAGGAGTGTCGTACGGATTCTTTACCCGCTAAACCAAAGGGGACCAAACGAGATCAAAAGTGAAAATTTGGGGAAAGAAGCGCCAGGAGGGTAGAGAGTTGTTGGAAACCCTTTCCATTGAGCCCTAGTAGTGACAATCAAGAAGTTTTAGCAGCCTGCACGAGTGTCGCACGGGTTCTCTACCCGCGAAGCGAAAGGGGACAGAAGGAAAGACCAAAACGGGAACTTGGGGCCATTGACGCAAAGAAGCGCCAGGAGGGGAGTGAGTGGTTGGAAACCCTTCCCTTGAGTCCAACTAGTGACAATCAAGCAGTTTTAGCAGCCTGCACGGGTGTCGCACGGGTTCTTTAACCGCGAAGCCAAAGGGGACCAAAGGAAAGACCAAAACGAGAACTTGGGGCCATTGACGCAAAGAAGTGGCAGCAGGGGAGAGAGTGGTTGGAAACCCTTACCTTGACTCCTAGTACTGACAATCAAGAAGTTTTAGCGGCCTGCACGAGTGTCGCACGGGTTCTTTACCAGCTAAGCCAAAACAGACCAAAGGAAAGACCGAAACGAGAACTTGGGGCCGTTGGCGCAAAGAAGCGCCAGGAGGGGGGAGGGTGTTGGAAACCCTTTCCTTGAGTCCTAGAAGTGACAATGAAGAAGTTTTAGCGGCCTGCAGGAGTGTCGTACGGATTCTTTACCCGCTAAACCAAAGGGGACCAAACGAGATCAAAAGTGAAAATTTGGGGAAAGAAGCGCCAGGATAGGAGAGAGTTGTTGGAAACCCTTCCTTTGATTCCTAGGAGTGACATTCAAGAAGTTTTTCCAGCCAGAGACGAGTCTCGCGCGTGTTATTTAACCGGTAAGTAAAAGAGGACCAAAAGAAACCAAAACTGGTAGTTGGGGCCATTGGCGTAAAGAAGCGCCAAGAGGGGAGTGAGTGGTTGGAAACCCTTCCCTTGAGTCCAACTAGTGACAATCAAGCAGTTTTAGCAGCCTGCACGGGTGTCGCACGGGTTCTTTACCCGCTAAGCCAAAGGGGACCAAAAGTGGAAGTTGGGGAAAGAAGCGCCAGGAGGGGAGAGAGTTGTTGGAAACCCTTCCTTTGAGTCCTGGGAGTGACATTCAAGAAGTTTTAGCAGCCAGAGACGAGTCTCGCGCATGTTCCTTAGCCGGTAAGTAAAAGGGGACCAAAAGAAACCAAAACTGGAAGTTGGGGCCATTGGCGTAAGGAAGCGCCAAGAGGGGAGTGAGTGGTTGGAAACCCTTCCCTTAAGTCTAACTAGTCACAATCAAGAAGTTTTAGCGGCCTGCAGGAGTGTCGTACGGATTCTTTACCCGCTAAACCAAAGTGGACCAAACGAGATCAAAAGTGAAAATTTGGGGAAAGAAGCGCCAGGTGTGTAGAGAGTTGTTGGAAACCCTTTCCTTTTAGCCCTAGTAGTGACAATCAAGAAGTTTTAGCGGCCTGCACGAGTGTCGCACGAGTTCTCTACCCGCGAAGCCAAAGGGGACCAAAGGAAAGACCAAAACGGGAACTTGGGGCCATTGACGCAAAGAAGCGCCAGGAGGGGAGAGAGTGGTTGGAACCCCGTCCCTTGACTCCCAGTAGTGGCAATCAAGAAGTTTTACCGGCCTGCACGAGTGTCGCACGGGTTCTTTACCAGCTAAGCCAAAAGGGACCAAAGGAAAGACCAAAATGGAAACTTGGGGCCGTTGGCGCAAAGAAGCGCCAAGAGGGGAGAGAGTTGTTGGAAACCCTTCCTTTGAGTCCTGGGAGTGACATTCAAGAAGTTTTAGCAGCCAGAGACGAGTCTCGCGCATGTTCCTTTCCCGGTAAGTAAAAGGGGACCAAAGGAAAGACCAAAACGGGAACTTGGGGCCATTGACGCAAAGAAGCGCCAGGAGGGGAGAGAGTGGTTGGAACCCCTTCCCTTGACTCCTAGTAGTGACAATCAAGAAGTTTTAGCGGCCTGCAGGAGTGTCGTACGGATTCTTTACCCGTGAAGCCAAAGGGGACCAAACGAGACCAAAGGTTAAAATTTGGGGAAAGAAGCGCTAGGAGGGGAGAGAGTTGTTGGAAACCCTTCCCTTCAGTCTAACGAGTGACAATCAAGAAGTTTTAGCGGCCTGCTAGAGTGTCGTACGGATTCTTTTCCCGCTAAACCAAAGGGGACCAAACGAGATCAAAAGTGAAAATTTGGGGAAAGAAGCGCCAGGAGGGGAGAGAGTTGTTGGAAATCCTTCCTTTAGGTCCTGGGAGTGACATTCAAGAAGTTTTAGCAGCCAGAGACGAGTCTCGCGCATGTTCCTTAGCCGGTAAGTAAAAGGGGATCAAAAGAAACTAAAACTGGAAGTTGGGGCCATTGGCGCAAGGAAGCGCCAAGAGGGAAGTGAGTGGTTGGAAACCATTCCCTTGAGTCTAACTAGTGACAATCAAGAAGTTTTAGCGGCCTGCACGGGTGTCGCACGGGTTCTTTAACCGCAAAGCCAAAGGGGACCAAACGAGACCAAAGGTGAAAATATGGGGAAAGAAGCGCCAAGAGGGGAGAGAGTTGTTGGAAACCCTTCCTTTGAGTCCTGGGAGTGGCATTCAAGAAGTTTTAGTAGCCAGAGACGAGTCTCGCGCATGTTCCTTTCCCGGTAAGTAAAAGGGGACCAAAAGAAACCAAAACTGGAAGTTGGGGCCATTGGCGTAAGGAAGCGCCAAGAGGGGAGTGAGTGGTTGGAAACCCTTCCCTTGAGTCCAACTAGTGACAATCAAGAAGTTTTAGCGGCCTGCACAGGTGTCGCACGGGTTCTTTAACCGCGAAGCCAAAGGGGACCAAAGGAAAGACCAAAACGAGAACTTGGGGCCATTGACACAAAGAAGTGGCAGCAGGGGAGATAGTGCTTGCAAGCCCTTCCCTTGACTCCCAGTAGTGACAGTCAAGAAGTTTTAGCGGCCAGCACGAGTGTCGCACGGGTTCTTTACTAGCTAAGTCAAAAGGGACCAAAGGGAAGACCAAAACGGAAACTTGGGGCCGTTGGCGCAAAGAAGCGCCAGAAGGGGGGAGGGTGTTGGAAACCCTTCCATTGAGTCCTAGTAGTGACAATGAAGAAGTTTTAGCGGCCTGCAGGAGTGTCGTACGGATTCTTTACCCACTAAACCAAAGGGGACCAAACGAGATCAAAAGTGAAAATTTGGGGAAAGAAGCGCCAGTAGGGGAGAGAGTTGTTGGAAACTCTTCCTTTGATTCCTAGGAGTGACATTCAAGAAGTTTTTCCAGCCAGAGACGAGTCTCGCGCGTGTTATTTAACAGGTAAGTAAAAGGGGACCAAAAGAGACCAAAACTGAAAGTTGGGGCCATTGGCGCAAGGAAGCGCCAAGAGGGGAGAGAGTGGTTGGAAACCCTTCCCTTGAGTCCAACTAGTGACAATCAAGCAGTTTTCGCGGCCTGCAGGAGTGTCGTACGGATTCTTTACCCGCAAAGCCAAAGGTGACCAAACGAGACCATAGGTGAAAATTTGGGGAGAGAAGCGCCAGGAGGGGAGAGAGTTGTTGCAAATCCTTCCTTTGAGTCCTGGGAGTGACATTCAAGGAGTTTTAGCAGCCAGAGACGAGTCTCGCGCATGTTCCTTAGCCAGTAAGTAAAAGGGGACCAAAGAAACCAAAACTGAAAGTTGGGGCCATTGGCGGAAGGAAGCGCCAAGAGGGGAGAGAGTGGTTGGAAACCCTTCCCATGAGTCCAACTAGTGACAATCAAGAAGTTTTAGCGGCCTGCACGAGTGTCGCACGGGTTCTTTACCAGTTAAGCCAAAGGGGTCCAAAGGAAAGACCAAAACGGGAACTTGGGGCCGTTGGCGCAAAGAAGCGCCAGGAGGGGGGAGGGTGTTGGAAACCCTTCCCTTGAGTCCTAGTAGTGACAATGAAGAAGTTTTAGCGGCCTGTAGGAGTGTCGTACGGATTCTTTACCCACTAAACCAAAGGGGACCAAACGAGATCAAAAGTGAAAATTTGGGGAAAGAAGCGCCAGAAGGGGAGAGAGTGTTTGGAAACTCTTCCTTTGATTCCTAGGAGTGACATTCAAGAAGTTTTTCCAGCCAGAGACGAGTCTCGCGCGTGTTATTTAACAGGTAAGTAAAAGGGGACCAAAAGAGACCAAAACTGAAAGTTGGGGCCATTGGCGCAAGGAAGCGCCAAGAGGGGAGAGAGTGGTTGGAAACCCTTCCCTTGAGTCCAACTAGTGACAATGAAGAAGTTTTAGCGGCCTGCAGGAGTGTCGTACGAATTCTTTACCCGCTACACCAAAGGGGACCAAACGAGACCAAAAGTGAAAATTGGGGGAAAGAAGCGCCAAAAGGGGTGAGAGTTGTTGGAAACACTTTCTTTGAGTCCTGGGAGTGGCATTCAAGAAGTTTTAGTAGCCAGAGACGAGTCTCGCGCATGTTCCTTTCCCGGTAAGTAAAAGGGGACCAAAAGAGACCAAAACTGGAAGTTGGGACCATTGGCGCAAGGAAGCGCCAAGAGGGGAGTTAGTGGTTGGAAACCCTTCCCTTGAGTCCAACTAGTGACAATCAAGAAGTTTTAGCGGCCTGCACGGGTGTCGCATGGGTTCTTTAACCGCGAAGCCAAAGGGGACCAAAGGAAAGACCAAAACGAGAACTTGGGGCCATTGACGCAAAGAAGTGGCAACAGGGGAGAGAGTGATTGGAAACCCTTCCCTTGTCTCCTAGTACTGACAATCAAGAAGTTTTAGCAGCCTGCAGGAGTGTCGTACGAATTCTTTACACGCGAAGCCAATGGGGACCAAGCGAGACCAAAGGTGAACATTTGGGGAAAGAAGCGCCAGGAGGGGAGAGAGTTGTTAGAAACCCTTCCTTTGAGTCCTGGGAGTGACATTCAAGAAGTTTTAGCAGCCAGACACGAGTCTCGTGCATGTTCCTTAGTCGGTAAGTAAAAGGGGACCAAAGGAGACCAAAACTGGAAGTTGAGACCATTGGCGCAAGGAAGCGCCAAGAGGGGAGTGAGTGGTTGGAAAGCCTTCCCTTGAGTCCAACTAGTGACAATCAAGAAGTTTTAGCGGCCTGCACGGTCGTCGCACAGGTTCTTTACCTGCGAAGCCAAAGGGGACCAAAGGAAACACCAAAACGAGAACTTGGGGCCATTGACGCAAAGAAGTGGTAGCAGGGGAGAGAGTGGTTGGAAACCCTTCCTTTGACTCCTACTAATGACAATCAAGAAGTTTTAGCAGCCAGAGACGAGTCTCGCGCATGTTCCTTATCCGGTAAGTAAAAGGGGACCAAAAGAAACAAAAAATGGAAGTTGGGGCCATTGGCGCTTCCTTGCGCTAGGAGGGGAGTGAGTGGTTGGAAACCCTTCCCTTGAGTCCAACTAGTGACAATCAAGAAGTTTTAGTGGCTTGCATGAGTGTCGCACGGGTTCTTTACCCGCTAAGCCAAAGCGGACCAAAATTGGAAGTTGGGGGAAAGAAGCGCCAGGAGGGGAGAGAGTTGTTGGAAACCCTTCTTTTGAGTTGTGGGAGTGACATTTAAGAAGTTTTAGCAGCCAGAGACGAGTCTCGCGCATGTTCCTTATCCTGTAAGTAAAAGGGCACCAAAAGAAACAAAAACTGGAAGTTGGGGCCATTGGCGCTTCCTTGCGCAAAGAGGGGAGTGAGTGGTTGGATACCCTTCCCTTGGGCCCAACTAGTGACAATCAAGAAGTTTTTACGGCCTGCACGAGTGTCGGACGGGTTCTTTACCAGCTAAGCCAAAAGGGACCAAAGAAAGACAAAAACCAAAACTTGGGGCCGTTGGCGCAAAGAAGCGCCAAGAGGGGAGAGTGTGTTGGAAATTCTTCCCTTGAGTCCTAGTAGTGACAATCAAGAAGTTTTAGCAGCCTGCAGGAGTGTCGTACGAATTCTTTACCCGCGAAGCCAAAGGGGACCAAGCGAGACCAAAGGTGAACATTTGGGGAAAGAAGCGCCAGGAGGGGAGAGAGTGTTGGAAATCCTTCCTTTGAGTCCTGGGAGTGACATTCAAGAAGTTTTAGCAGCCAGAGACGAGTCTCGCGCAGGTTCCTTAGCCGGTAAGTAAAAGGGGACCAAAAGAAACCAAAACTGGAAGTTGGGGCCATTGGCGTAAGGAAGCGCCAAGAGGGGAGTGAGTGGTTGGAAACCCTTCCCTTAAGTCTAACTAGTCACAATCAAGAAGTTTTAGCGGCCTGCAAGAGTGTCGTAGGGATTCTTTACCCGCTAAACCAAATGGGACCAAACGAGATCAAAAGTGAAAATTTGGAGAAAGAAGCGCCAGGAGGGGAGAGAGTTGTTGGAAACCCTTTCCTTTGAGCCCTAGTAGTGACAATCAAGAAGTTTTAGCGGCCTGCACGAGTGTCGCACGGGTTCTCTACCCGCGAAGCCAAATGGGACCAAAGGAAAGACCAAAACGGGAACTTGCGGCCATTGACGCAAAGAAGCGTCAGGAGGGGAGAGAGTGGTTGGAAACCCTTCCCTTGACTCCCAGTAGTGACAATCAAGAAGGTTTAGCGGCCTGCACGAGTGTCGCACGGGTTCTTTACCAGCTAAGCCAAAAGAGACCAAAGGAAAGATCGAAACGGGAACTTGGGGACAGTGGCGCAAAGAAGCGCCAGGAGGGGAGAGAGTGGTTGGAAACCCTTCCCTTGAGTCTAACTAGTGACAATCAAGAAGTTTTAGCGGCCTGCTAGAGTGTCGTAGGGATTCTTTACCCGCTAAACCAAAGGGGACAGAAGCGCCAGGAGGGGAGAGAGTTGTTGGAAACCCTTTGCTTTGAGCCCTAGTAGTGACAATCAAGAAGTTTTAGCGGCCTGCAGGAGTGTCGTACGGATTCTTTACCCGCGAAGCCAAAGGAGACCAAACGAGACCAAAGGTGAAAATTTGGGGAAAGAAGCGCCAGGAGGGGAGAGAGTTGTTGGAAACCCTTCCCATGAGTCCAACTAGTGACAATCAAGAAGTTTTAGCGGCCTGCACGAGTGTCGCACGGGTTCTTTACCAGTTAAGCCAAAGGGGTCCAAAGGAAAGACCAAAACGGGAACTTGGGGCCGTTGGCGCAAAGAAGCGCCAGGAGGGGGGAGGGTGTTGGAAACCCTTCCCTTGAGTCCTAGTAGTGACAATGAAGAAGTTTTAGCGGCCTGTAGGAGTGTCGTACGGATTCTTTACCCACTAAACCAAAGGGGACCAAACGAGATCAAAAGTGAAAATTTGGGGAAAGAAGCGCCAGAAGGGGAGAGAGTGTTTGGAAACTCTTCCTTTGATTCCTAGGAGTGACATTCAAGAAGTTTTTCCAGCCAGAGACGAGTCTCGCGCGTGTTATTTAACAGGTAAGTAAAAGGGGACCAAAAGAGACCAAAACTGAAAGTTGGGGCCATTGGCGCAAGGAAGCGCCAAGAGGGGAGAGAGTGGTTGGAAACCCTTCCCTTGAGTCCAACTAGTGACAATGAAGAAGTTTTAGCGGCCTGCAGGAGTGTCGTACGAATTCTTTACCCGCTACACCAAAGGGGACCAAACGAGACCAAAAGTGAAAATTGGGGGAAAGAAGCGCCAAAAGGGGTGAGAGTTGTTGGAAACACTTTCTTTGAGTCCTGGGAGTGGCATTCAAGAAGTTTTAGTAGCCAGAGACGAGTCTCGCGCATGTTCCTTTCCCGGTAAGTAAAAGGGGACCAAAAGAGACCAAAACTGGAAGTTGGGACCATTGGCGCAAGGAAGCGCCAAGAGGGGAGTTAGTGGTTGGAAACCCTTCCCTTGAGTCCAACTAGTGACAATCAAGAAGTTTTAGCGGCCTGCACGGGTGTCGCATGGGTTCTTTAACCGCGAAGCCAAAGGGGACCAAAGGAAAGACCAAAACGAGAACTTGGGGCCATTGACGCAAAGAAGTGGCAACAGGGGAGAGAGTGATTGGAAACCCTTCCCTTGTCTCCTAGTACTGACAATCAAGAAGTTTTAGCAGCCTGCAGGAGTGTCGTACGAATTCTTTACACGCGAAGCCAATGGGGACCAAGCGAGACCAAAGGTGAACATTTGGGGAAAGAAGCGCCAGGAGGGGAGAGAGTTGTTAGAAACCCTTCCTTTGAGTCCTGGGAGTGACATTCAAGAAGTTTTAGCAGCCAGACACGAGTCTCGTGCATGTTCCTTAGTCGGTAAGTAAAAGGGGACCAAAGGAGACCAAAACTGGAAGTTGAGACCATTGGCGCAAGGAAGCGCCAAGAGGGGAGTGAGTGGTTGGAAAGCCTTCCCTTGAGTCCAACTAGTGACAATCAAGAAGTTTTAGCGGCCTGCACGGTCGTCGCACAGGTTCTTTACCTGCGAAGCCAAAGGGGACCAAAGGAAACACCAAAACGAGAACTTGGGGCCATTGACGCAAAGAAGTGGTAGCAGGGGAGAGAGTGGTTGGAAACCCTTCCTTTGACTCCTACTAATGACAATCAAGAAGTTTTAGCAGCCAGAGACGAGTCTCGCGCATGTTCCTTATCCGGTAAGTAAAAGGGGACCAAAAGAAACAAAAAATGGAAGTTGGGGCCATTGGCGCTTCCTTGCGCTAGGAGGGGAGTGAGTGGTTGGAAACCCTTCCCTTGAGTCCAACTAGTGACAATCAAGAAGTTTTAGTGGCTTGCATGAGTGTCGCACGGGTTCTTTACCCGCTAAGCCAAAGCGGACCAAAATTGGAAGTTGGGGGAAAGAAGCGCCAGGAGGGGAGAGAGTTGTTGGAAACCCTTCTTTTGAGTTGTGGGAGTGACATTTAAGAAGTTTTAGCAGCCAGAGACGAGTCTCGCGCATGTTCCTTATCCTGTAAGTAAAAGGGCACCAAAAGAAACAAAAACTGGAAGTTGGGGCCATTGGCGCTTCCTTGCGCAAAGAGGGGAGTGAGTGGTTGGATACCCTTCCCTTGGGCCCAACTAGTGACAATCAAGAAGTTTTTACGGCCTGCACGAGTGTCGGACGGGTTCTTTACCAGCTAAGCCAAAAGGGACCAAAGAAAGACAAAAACCAAAACTTGGGGCCGTTGGCGCAAAGAAGCGCCAAGAGGGGAGAGTGTGTTGGAAATTCTTCCCTTGAGTCCTAGTAGTGACAATCAAGAAGTTTTAGCAGCCTGCAGGAGTGTCGTACGAATTCTTTACCCGCGAAGCCAAAGGGGACCAAGCGAGACCAAAGGTGAACATTTGGGGAAAGAAGCGCCAGGAGGGGAGAGAGTGTTGGAAATCCTTCCTTTGAGTCCTGGGAGTGACATTCAAGAAGTTTTAGCAGCCAGAGACGAGTCTCGCGCAGGTTCCTTAGCCGGTAAGTAAAAGGGGACCAAAAGAAACCAAAACTGGAAGTTGGGGCCATTGGCGTAAGGAAGCGCCAAGAGGGGAGTGAGTGGTTGGAAACCCTTCCCTTAAGTCTAACTAGTCACAATCAAGAAGTTTTAGCGGCCTGCAAGAGTGTCGTAGGGATTCTTTACCCGCTAAACCAAATGGGACCAAACGAGATCAAAAGTGAAAATTTGGAGAAAGAAGCGCCAGGAGGGGAGAGAGTTGTTGGAAACCCTTTCCTTTGAGCCCTAGTAGTGACAATCAAGAAGTTTTAGCGGCCTGCACGAGTGTCGCACGGGTTCTCTACCCGCGAAGCCAAATGGGACCAAAGGAAAGACCAAAACGGGAACTTGCGGCCATTGACGCAAAGAAGCGTCAGGAGGGGAGAGAGTGGTTGGAAACCCTTCCCTTGACTCCCAGTAGTGACAATCAAGAAGGTTTAGCGGCCTGCACGAGTGTCGCACGGGTTCTTTACCAGCTAAGCCAAAAGAGACCAAAGGAAAGATCGAAACGGGAACTTGGGGACAGTGGCGCAAAGAAGCGCCAGGAGGGGAGAGAGTGGTTGGAAACCCTTCCCTTGAGTCTAACTAGTGACAATCAAGAAGTTTTAGCGGCCTGCTAGAGTGTCGTAGGGATTCTTTACCCGCTAAACCAAAGGGGACAGAAGCGCCAGGAGGGGAGAGAGTTGTTGGAAACCCTTTGCTTTGAGCCCTAGTAGTGACAATCAAGAAGTTTTAGCGGCCTGCAGGAGTGTCGTACGGATTCTTTACCCGCGAAGCCAAAGGAGACCAAACGAGACCAAAGGTGAAAATTTGGGGAAAGAAGCGCCAGGAGGGGAGAGAGTTGTTGGAAATCCTTCCTTTGAGTCCTGGGAGTGACATTCAAGAAGTTTTACCAGCCAGAGACGAGTCCCACGCATGTTCCTTAGCCGGTAAGTAAAAGGGGACCAAAAGAGACCAAAGGAAAGACCAAAACGGGAACTTGGGGTCGTTAGCGCAAAGAAGCGCCAGGAGGGGGGAGGGTGTTGGAAACCCTTTCCTTGAGTCCTAGTAATGACAATGAAGAAGTTTTAGTGGCCTGCTAGAGTGTCGTACGGATTCTTTACCCGCTAAACCAAAGGGGACCAAACGAGATCAAAAGTGAAAATTTGGGGAAAGAAGCGCCAGGAGGGGAGAGAGTTGTTGGAAACCCTTTCCTTTGAACCCTAGTAGTGACAATCAAGAAGTTTTAGGGGCCTGCACGAGTGTCGCACGGGTTCTCTACCCGCGAAGCCAAAGGGGACCAAAGGAAAGAACAAAACGGGAACTTGGGGCCATTGACGCAAAGAAGCGCCAGGAGGGGAGAGAGTGGTTGGAACCCCTTCCCTTGACTCCCAGTAGTGACAATCAAGAAGGTTTAGTGGCCTGCACGAGTGTCGCACACGGATCTTTACCCCTTT